>NC_052158.1:38606248-38906248 GCF_902713615.1 Scyliorhinus canicula
GTGAAGTCAGTAGATATTCAGTTCATTTAATCCGGGCATTATTGCATCTCCTAAAAGTACCTGGCCGTTCCAACCAAAGTGTTAGAGAAATGTCACTGACATTCGGTGATAAGAATCAAAAAGAAACAAAAACAAATTATCTGAAGGTTACACAGACAATCTGCTCACACATCTTGTCAAAGATCAGTAATGTTGCTAAAAGGTGGAGGTGTGATTGATGAAGAGTACACGAGTTCATGGAAGAGATCCGTGCAAATGTGACATTTGTAATGAGTACCAGAGGGCACCACGACCTATTGTAGACCTTTCATTGGCAACCAAACTTAAGGACTGGATGTCACAGGCTTTAAGGCGTAGGAGCAGAACTAGGCCATTTCGCCCATTTGGTCTGCTCCAGCCCATCCAATGAGATAATGGTTGACTTGATATGATAATCCTCAACTCCATTTTCCCACCTTGTCTCCACAACCCTTGATTTCCTTGCTGATTGAAAATCTCTCCATCTCATCCTTGAACATACCTAATGACCACAAACTCAGTGGGACTCCCTGGAGTTGTAGAAATTAGTGGCGGGAACCTGATTCTGGAAATCACAGCTCTGCCACCTTTTGATATTGTGGTGTGAGGGTGAATGTTGGTGCGGATCATGAGCGTGCATCCAGCATTCCCATCCTGGCTGGCTCCATTGTAGAAATAGGCAACTCCGAACACTCGGAATTTTGTTGTGAAGCAAAATCAGCTTTTTAAGAAGTTATGCTTCACAGTCCTTCAGACATGTCGTGGACAATACGGCAGCGCGGTAGCACATGTGGATAGCACAGTGGCTTCACAGCGCCAGGGTCCCAGGTTTGATTCCCCGCTGAGTCACTGTCTGTGCGGGGTCTGCACGTTCTCCCGCGTCTGCGTGGGTTTCCTCCGGGTGCCCCGGTTTCCTCCCACAGTCCAAAGACGTGCAGGTTAGGTGGATTGGCCATGCTAAATTGCCTTTAGTGTCCAAAGGGGTTGGGGCGGGGTTATGGGGATGGGGTGGAAGTGAGGGCTTAAGTGGGTTGGTGCGGACTCGATAGGCCGAATGGCCTCCTTCTGCACTGTATGTTCTATGTTCTAATAGTCTTATTGAAGAAACCTTTTGAAAGGTAAGTTCAAAAGGTCTTATGCATCCCCACCATGACAAGCTATTTTCCTCCACTGCTCTTGCAACCCACTCCCCCCAAAACCCCTGTTAAGAAACCCAAACTTACCTTAGTCTTGAGCTCAGAGGTGAGAGGTCCAAGCCCTGCCAAAGCACAGACCTCGCACATGTGTACAGACTGGGAGTGAGCTTTCACATTGTTTGTGCAGAGGGCCGTCCAGTGCACGTGTGCAGAAGAAAAATGGCCTGGTGACTGGGTGCCAGTGTCATCGCCAGTGAGTGGCCTTGGGAAGGGTCTAAAGACATGTCACAGGCAGGGGACAATGGAAAGGGGACAGGTAGAGCTCCAAAATATGTCCCAGGCAGGTGACAAGGAGGGGACAGAAGAGGTCCTAAAAAGAAGTCCCAGGTAAGAGACAAAGACAGAAACATGTCCCAGTTCTGATCAGTTAAAAGAGAGGAGCAGAGAAACAGACTCTAAGTCAGAGAAAGGGGTACACCAAGTAAAGAGGGCAGGTAAGGAAAAGGTACACGTTTGGAGCAGTAATGTTCTGCTTGGCATGGCCTGAAGTTGCACCTGTAATTTGGTGCTTGAGTATATATTCGAGAATCCAGGGGAATGGGATCTCCGAAGGTAAGATCGAAGCCAGCTGAGGTAGGTCGATGACATCCTCGTGTGCTGAAGAGGGCTTAAGAGAAGCCCTGAAAACCCAAAAGGCAAGAAAGGGTTGGTGACTCCATCTTGCGAGCCTTTGGGGAAAAGGCACCTCTTTGGATCATTCGTGCTCTGCTTGTCATGGCCAAAGATCTGAAATTGTGCTTGTTAGTTGGTGTTTTAGCATACTTGGGAATCCAGAGGAATGGAATCCTGGAAGGAGAGATTGAAATCCTGAGAGGTGGGCCATCATTGAAGCCATCCATGTTGGAGCAACCTTTGGAGAGAATTCCAAGGCGAGATCTTTTAAGTTGATGATTGAAAACTCTCGTGAGAGAGGTAAAGTTTCAGTGAGATTGGTTGACAAACAGTCTGACTAATGTCCTTGTGCATTGTTAAGAAATTAATGGAATCTGTTTTGGTCACACGTGTCATCTATTGTGCAGATATGTTTGATCACAGGTTTCTTTTAAATTCACATGCACCTCATACCTTGAATGTTAGAGGATAAGATAAATATTCTAAATTGTTTTATCTTGACGACCATCTATTGGTAGTTTATTTTTGTTTATTCAAAGCCCTGTGGAATCTTGTGACATTATTCACTGAGTATCTTAAAAATCTCAAACTTTGTCCAGTTCAGGAAAAAGATATTGGTCCCTAATTGCATTCTACCAATAACTTTAGGGTGTGGCCAAGGATGAAAATAGCCTGCAGACCCTCATGCCATTGTCTGCCTTGCTTCCACCATCTTGTGGTCTCTCATAACACTCCATGTCAAGCTATGCACCTCTACCCCCTCCCACAGCCCCTTGTACTGCCCTTGCCCAGCAATAGAAAAGGATTTCTACAGTGCCAAAGGAGGCCATTTGGCCCCTTGAGTTTGCACTGACCCTTTGAAAGAGCACCCTACCTAAACCCACTCCCCCACCTTATCCCCTAACTCCATCTAACCTACACATTTTTGTACATTGAGGGGCAATTTAGCATGGCCCTACAAAATTGTCAATCAACTTTTAAAGTAGTGATAGCAGAAATAATGCACATTAATGTTTCACAACTTGGGTAATTAGTAGTAACTAAAGTTTTATTCGTAAAAGTGAGGTTTACCAGCAGTAACAAAGCTTATTGGGAGCAATCGGGTCATTTTCTAGTCTCCAGGGTTATGATAAATAGTAGGTAAAGTAAAGTCAAGACATGGTGGGCCATCTTGGATGCGTGCAATGTCCATCCTGTAACATGTGGGAAGTTGTGGGTGGATCGTGTGGCTCAGATAACCACATGTGCAGGAAATGTGATCAGCTGTGGAAACCTGGGGCGGGATTCTCCGACCCCACGCAGGGTCGGAGAATCGGCGGGCAGCGGCGTTATTTCCGCTCCCGCAGGGTTTTGAAATCTCCCACCGGCCAAAAACCGGATTTGTGCAAATCCCGCCGGCAGCCTCTGAAAACAGCTGGCGCCGGCGGGATTTCAATTTTTTTTCACTTACCTCAAATCTCCGGCCCGGATGGGCCGAAGTCCCGCCGACGTGACCCGTGGGTCAAAGTTGCTTTAAAACGGCGTCAACCATTGATGATGGTTGACGCCGTTCAGTGTCGGGGGGTGGGTTGCGGCATCGGGGGGGGGGGGGTTGCGGCATCGGGGAGGGTGGGTTGCGGCATGGGGGGGGTGGGTTGCGGCAACGGTGGGGGTGGGTTGCGGCATGGGGGGGGTGGGTTGCGGCATCGGGGGGTGGGTTGCGGCATCGGGGGGGGTGGGTTGCGGCACCGGGGGGGGGGGGGTTGCGGCATCGGGGGGTGGGTTTGCGGCATCGGGGGGGGTGGGTTGCGGCATCGGGGGGGGTGGGTTGCGGCACCGGGGGGGGGTGGGTTGCGGCATCGGGGGGTGGGTTGCGGCATCGGGGGGGGGGTGGGTTGCGGCATCCGGGGGGTTGCGGCATGGGGGGGGTGGGTTGCGGCATCGGGGGGGGGGTGGGTTGCGGCATCGGAGGGGGGTGGGTTGCGGCATCGGGGGGGTGGGTTGCGGCATGGGGGGGTGGGTTGCGGCATCGGGGGGGTGGGTTGCGGCATCGGGGGGGTGGGTTGCGGCATGGGGGGGGTGGGTTGCGGCATCGGGGGGGGGGTGGGTTGCGGCATCGGGGGGGGTGGGTTGCGGCACCGGGGGGGGGGTGGGTTGCGGCATCCGGGGGGTTGCGGCATCAGGGGGTGGGTTGCGGCATCCGGGGGGTTGCGACATGGGGGGGGGCATCGGGGGGGGGGGGGGGTTTGGGGGCAGCGGCGTGCAGAGAGGGGGGGCTACGGATGCCCTGGGCCAACTCACCGTCGCCCCCCCCTCTGTACGCCGCTGCCCCCTACCCCAACCACCCCCCCTCACCACCCCTACCCCCCTCCAACGCCGCCCCCCATCTCTCGCAACGCCGCAACCCCCCCTCATCGCCGCAACCCCCCCCCCCTCCAAATGCCGGGTCTCCCCCCCCCCAAATGCCGGGTCTCACCCCCCCCCAAATGCCGGGTCTCCCCCCCCCCAAATGCCGGGTCCCCCCCCCCCCCCAAATGCCGGTTCTCCCCCCCCCCCAAAGGCCGGGTCTCCCCCCCCCCCCAAATGCCGGGTCTCCCCCCCCCACCAAATGCCGGGTCTCCCCCTCCCCCCCAAATGCCGGGTCTCCCCCCTCTCCCCCAAATGCCGGGTCTCCCCCTCCCCCCCCCCAAATGCCGGGTCTCCCCCCTCTCCCCCAAATGCTGGGTCTCCCCCCCCCCAAATGCCGGGTCTCTCCCCCCCCCCAAATGCCGGGTCTCCCCCCCCAAATGCCGGGTCTCCCCCCCCCCAAATGCCGGGTCTCCCCCTCCCCTCCCAAATGCCGGGTCTCCCCCCCCCCCCCAAATGCCGGGTCTCCCCCCCCCCCCAAATGCCGGGTCTCCCCCCCCCCAAATGCCGGGTCTCCCCCCTCCCCAAATGCCGGGTCTCCCGCCCCCCACCAAATGCCGGGTCTCCCCCCCCCCCACCAAATGCCGGGTCTCCCCCCCCCCAAATGCCGGGTCTTCCCCCCCCCCCCCCAAATGCCGGCTCCCCCCCCCCCCCAAATGCCGGGTCTCCCCCCCCCCCCCAAATGCCGGGTCTCCCCCCCCCAAAGCCGGGTCTGTCTCTCTCCTCCTCCTCCAAAAAACGCCGGGTCTCACCACCTCCGCAGCTGGTGAAACTGACGCGTATCGCGTCAGTCAGCTGCTGGCCCCTCCGGGAACGGAGATTGCCAGCTTAAAAGAAGGCCCCGACGCCGGAGTGATTAACACCGATTTTTCTCGCCGGAAACCCGTATGATGGGCAACGGAGAATCCCGCCCCAGATCTCTGGGATTTTTGAACTTAAGCGACAGCTGAGTCCACAATGCTGAAGACTACAGGCGTAGCATGTTTAGGAAGGTGGTCACACCATACGTTATGAGAATACAGGCAGAGAGGGAATGGATGACTACTAGGCTGTCTGGTACAATTAAGGCGGTAGTGTAAGTGCCCCCTGAGTCCATCTTGTTCACTAATGTGTTTTCCATTTTAGATACTGGCACTGAGTGCAGCCAGAGCCAAGTCTGTGGCACCACAGGTATTTCAGCTGGACAGGGCCAAAGGAAGAGGAGTGAAAGAGCAATAGTGCTCAGGGAATTAATAGCTAGCAGAACTGCCAAGTGTTTCCACAGCCGTTGTCATGATGGCATGTTGCCTCCTTGGTGCCAGGGTCAAGGGTGTCACTGAGAGGCTCCAGGGCATTCTTATCGGGGAGGGTGAACAGCCACAGATTGTGGTCCACATCGATAGCAATGACAAAGGTAGAAAGAGAGAGAAGAAAGATGAAAAAGCAGGACTTCAAAGGCAATAATTGAGGAAGTGCTGGTGTTGGCACTGAACTAGTAACCCAGAGAGCCAGGGTCATAATCTGGGAATCTGGGTTTGAGTAGACGGTGAACTCAAGCCATAAACTAGAATTAAAAGTCAAATGACCATGACGTTATTGGTGACTGTCATAAAACAAAATCCATCTGCTTCTCTCTTTATCAAATCTGTCATCCTTACTTGGTCTGGTCACCATGTCACATCAGATCCACAGCAATGTGGCTGACTCTCAACAGCCGTCTGAAATAATCCAGCAAGCCACTCAGTTCAAGGGCAATTAGGGATTGGTAATAAAGGCTGGCCCAGCCAGCAATGCGCACATCCCATGAAATAACTTTTAAAAAACGACTCCATGTGCCACCTGCCAGTGAGTACAGAAACAGGAAAATAGAGCAAATGGCTGCAGAGGTGGCACAAGAGTAAACACTTTAGATTTCTGAAGCATGGGAGCCAGTTCATGGGTAAGTAAAACCTGTGTAAGACCACAAGACCATGAGATGCAGGAGCAGAATTCAGCCATTCGGCCCATTGAGTCTGCTCTGCCATTCGATCATGGCTGGTATGTTTCTTTCCTTTTCTTCTTTTTAAGAGTACCCAATTCTTTTCTTTCCAATTATGGGACAATTTAGCATAGCCAATCGACTTGGGGCAGCACGGTAGCATTGTGGATAGCACAATTGCTTCACAGCTCCAGGGTCCCAGGTTCGATTTGCGGCTTGGGTCACTGTCTGTGTGGATTCTGCACGTTCTCCCCGTGTGTGCGTGGGTTTCCTCCGGGTGCTCCGGTTTCCTCCCACAGTCCAAAGTTGTGCAGGTTAGGTGGACTGGCCATGATAAACTGCCCTTAGTGTCCAAAATTGCCCTTAGTGTTGGGTGGGGTTATTGGGTTATGGGGATAGGGTGGTGGTGTTGACCTTGGGTAGGGTGCTCTTTCCAACAGCCGGTGCAGACTCGATGGGCCGAATGGCCTCCTTCTGCACTGTAAATTCTATGATAAATTTCTACTTCCCCTACATCTCTTTGGGTTGTGGGGGTGAGACCCATGCAAACACGGGGGGAATGTTTCTCATTACCAATCTCCTCTTTCTCCCTGTAACCTTATCCCTGTAACCTTATCAAGAAACTATCTTTCTCTGTCTTAAAGACACTCAGTGACTTGTCCTCCACAGTCTTCAGCAATGAGTTCCACAGAATCACCACCATTTGCTGACAAAACCCCTCCTCACCTCAGTTTTAAAGGCAGATTGTTCACACCTTAGCAGGTCTTGGACCAATATCCTTGCCTGCAGATTTGCTTGTGCTTTTGGGGAGTGTTTAAACAAGCTTGGCAGGGGAATGGGAACCAGAGAGGGAATTCAGATAGTAGAGAAGCAAAGCTGGTAAAGCTGCAAAGAAAATTGTTGAAATTGGAAGACAGTGGAAATAAGGGCAAGCATAAAAATTGATTAAAATTATAAAAAGGCAAAATTAAAGGCACTCTATCTGGATGCATGCAACATTCGCAACAAGTTTGATGAAGGTTTATAAGATTTCTAATCTTTATTAGTGTCACAAGTAGGCTTACATTGCACTGCAATGAAGTTACTGTGAAAGTCCCCTTGCCACACTACGGTAGGGTACACAGAGGGAGAATTAACCTAAAAAGCACGTCTCTCAGGACTTGTGGGAGGAAACCAGAGCACCCGGAGGAAACCCACGCAGGCACAGGGAGAACGTGCAGGCAGTGACCCAAGCCTGGAATCGAACCCAGGTCCCTGGCACTGTGAAGCAGCAGCACTAACTACTGTGCAATTGTGCCGCCCAATTGGCCACAGTATTGGCACAATTGGCACGGTAGCATGGTGGTTAGCATAAATGCTTCACAGCTCCAGGGTCCCAGGTTCAATTCTCGGCTGGGTCACTGTCTGTGTGGAGTCTGCACGTCCTCCCCGTGTGTGCGTGGGTTTCCTCCGGGTGCTCCCGTTTCCTCCCACAGTCCAAAGATGTGCGGGTTAGGTGGATTGGCCATGCTAAATTGCCCTTAGTGTCCTAAAAAGTAAGGTTAATTGGGGGGGGGTTACTGGTATAGGGTGGATACGTTGGCTTGAGTAGGGTGATCATTGCTCGGCACAACATCGAGGGCCGAAGGGCCTGTTCTGTGCTGTCCTGTTCTATGTTCTATGTTCTAACTATTCACGAACTGTCATTGTGACTGCAGAATGAGCAAGACTGGGAACTGAATTTTCAAGAGTATTCAACATTTCGGAAGGATACCCATAAAAGAAAAGAGGTGGGGTAGCACTGTTTATAAAGCATGAGGCCAGTACATTAATGAGAGAAGATCTTAGATCGGAAAATCAAGATGTAGAATCGATTTGGGTGGAGCTCAGAAACAGCAAGAGGAAGAAAACAATTGTTTGAGTTATTTATACGCCACCAAACAGGAATGGTAATGGAGCAATCAGGAATATATGGTAGGAATGCGAATTATGCGGAGGATGCAAATAAGCTTCAAGGGGATTTACCTTAAGCAAAGTGAGTGGACAGAAGCATGGTGGATGAAATATAATGTGAAAAAATGTGAAGTTGTTCACTTTGATAGGAAAAAGAAAAACGCAGAGTAATTTTTTTAATGGTGAGAGATTGATGTCAAAGGGGCTGAGTGTTGTTGGTCATAAGTCACTGAAAGCTAGAATAGTAGTGCAGCAAGCAATTAGGAAAGGAAATGCTATGTTGGCCTTCATTGCAAGAGGATTTGAGCACCGGAGTAATTGCAGTTGTATAAAGGTAAAGTCGCCGTAGGCCCAGATGATCATCGGCTGATTTCCCCATTGAGGAGAGAGCTGACTGGTGGTGATTAAATGTGAGGATCACCACACCTCAGGCAAGCGGATAGGTTGAGAAGGTGGGCCTTCATGAATGATGAAGAGCTGTATAGATCCTTGGTGAAACCCCATCTGGAGTATTGCATACAATTTTGGCCTCCTTACCTAAGGAAGGATATACTCACCATAGAGTTCAACGAAAGTTCATCAGATAGTTTTGTGAGTTGGCGGGATTGAGGTTGAGGAGACAGGGTTTATATTCTCCAGAGTTTAGAAGAAGGAGAGGTAATCTAACTGAAACATACAAAGTTCTTACAGGGCTCAAGAAGGTAGATGTCGGAAGGATGTTTCCCTGATTTGGAGGGAGGGGTGTGTCAAAAAACCAGGGGAAACAGTCTCACGTTAAGAGGTAAGCCCGTATAATAATAATCTTTATTAGTGTCACAAGTAGGCTTACATTAACACTGCAGTGAAGTTACTGTGAAAATCGGTAGCTTAGTGGTTAGCACTATGGCTTTGCAGCGCCAGGGTCCCAGGTCGATTCCCGGCTTGGGTCACTGTCTGTGCGGAGTCAGCACGTTCTCACTGTGTCTGCATGGGTTTCCTCCGGGTGCTCCAGTTTCCTCCCACAAGTCCCAAAAGACGTGCTATTAGGTAATTTGGACATTCTGAATTCTCCCACTGTGAACCCGAACAGGCACCAGAATGTGGCGACTAGGGTTTTTTCACAATAACATCATTGCAGTGTTAATGTAAGCCTGCTTGTGACAATAAAGATTTTTATTATTAAAATCACCTCGTTGCCACATTCCTGCACCTGTTGGGGTACACTGAGGGAAAATACAGAATGTCCAATTCACCTAAAAGCACGGGCGCGATTCTCCGCAAATGCGGCGAATCGTAAAGGCTGCCGTGAAACTGGCCGTGTTTCACGGCAGCCTCCGCGTCCCCTCCTGGGACCCGATTCTCCCCCTTGAGCGGGGCTAGCAGTGGGGCCCCATGAAGACGGCATCGCGGCCTTAGCGATCGTCGCTAAGTCCGCGCGCCAAGCGTCACGCCAGCTCCAACCCGCGCATGCGCGGGGCCGTCATCTCCCTCGGCTGCACCGCAGACTGATCCTGCGGGGGGGCGGAGGGAGAAAGAGTGCGTCCGTTACGGACGCACTGCCCACCGATCGCGGGCCCATGCCCCCCTTGGCACGCCCGTGGTACGCCCGTGGTACGGCCGTGCCAATCGGGGCCCTGGATGCCCAGAACGGGCAAGTTGCGGCCGTTTTTATGACGGCAGCAAGCACGTGTGCCTGCTGCCGTAAAAACGGCCGTAAAGGCCTGGGAACTCGGCCCATCGGCCTGGGGAGAATCGCTGTTCGCCGTAAAAAACGACGAGCAGCGATTCGTGTCGTGGGGCGGCCGTGGGGGGGTGAACTGTGAGATACCCTAGAGTTAAACTGCAAAAAGATGGCAATTTTAAACTAGCCTCAGGAATGGTGACCACAAAGCTATCACCGATTGTAGTAAAAGTTAATCTCATTCACTAAGTCACAAAAGCTAATCTTGTTCACCAAGAAGGAAATCTACTCTCCTTACCTGGCCTGGCCTACATGTGACACCCAAAATCAATCTTGTTGCCTCATAATTACCCTCTGAAATGGGTTAGCAAGCCAAAGATTGGCTTGGATTGAATTGGATTGGATTTGTTTGTTGCCATGTGTACCGAGGTACAGTGAAAAGTATTTTTCTGCGAGCAGCTCAACAGACTAGTAAGTACATGGAAAGAAAAGGGAATAAAATAAATTACATAACAGGGCAACACAAGGTTATCTGGCATCGGATAAAGCATACAGGGGTGTAGTGTTAATTAGGTCAGTCCATAAGAGGGTCGTTTCGGAGTCCAGTAACAGTGGGGAAGAAGCTGTTTTTGAGTCGGTTCGTGCGTATTCTCAGACTTCTGTATATCCTGCCCGATGGAAGAAGTTGGAAGAGTGAGTAAGCTGGCTGCCCACTTTCCCCAGGCAGCGGGAGGTGTAGATGGAGTCAATGGATGGGAGGTAGGTTTGTGTGATGGGCTGGGCAGTGTTCATGACTGGTTGCGGCAGTATGCGAATTGCAGTGGATAAAGGCATTCTGGGAGTATGGAGGTGATGCGCATCATGACCAACCTCTCGCAGCACTTCATAACGACTGAAGTCAGATCTACCAGACAGTAGGTTCAGGAAGGCCGAGGGCGGCAGTCGCTCAGTAGTATTGTCAGTGGATTAGTAATCCAGAGACTGAGAGCAGGATCTGGGAATCCAGGTTCAAATGATGCCATGGGAGATGGTGAAATTTGAATTCTAAAAGTCGACCATGAAACTATTATCATTAAAACCTATCTGTAAGGTGAGCACGGTGGCGCAGTGGTTAGCACTGCTGCCTCACAGCGCCGAGGTCCCAGGTTCCATCCCGGCTCTAGGTTACTGTCCATGTGGAGTTTGCACATTCTCCCTGTGTTTGCATGGGTTTCACCTCCACAACCCAAAGGTGTGCAGGCTAGGTGGATTGTCCACACTAAATTGCCCCTTAATTGGAAAAAATGAATTGGGTACTTTAAATTTAAAAAAAAAACTCTCTGCGCGGAATTCTCCGATCACCGACGGTGAAATCGCTTTTGGCGATTGGCCGGAGAATCAACTTTTCCGACAAAACCGGGGGCGGCAGCGCTTTCGCGATGCTCCGCCCCCTCCAAAGCGGAGAACTCTGCGATTACGTCGCACACCATATGGACAGCCTCAGGACATTGCCTGAGGCCCGCTCCCTGATGTTCCGCCCCCGACCAGCAGGGCCGGCTCAAGGCACCGGCAACTCGGGCAGTCGCCCGGGGCGCCATGTGCTAGGGGGCGCCAGAGGCTCGGGTCCCGCGCATGCGCAGTTGGGCCGGTGCCAACCAGCGCATGCGCGGTGGCCGCACTCCCCCAGGGTGGCCGCACTCCCCCAGGGCGCCCCCACCCCCGGTCCGCCCCCCCGCTCGGTCCGCTCCCCCCCCCCCGCCTCGGGTCCGTCCCCCCCCCCGCCTCGGGTCCGTCCCCCCGCCCCCCGCCTCGGGTCCGCCCCCCCCGCGCCCCTCCCCCCCCCTCGGGTCCGCCCCCCCTCCCCCCCCTCAGGTCCGCCCCCCCTCCCCTCGGGTCCGCCCCCCCTCCCCTCGGGTCCCCCCTCCCCTCGGGTCCGCTCCCCCCTCGGGTCCGCTCCCCCCCTCCCCCCCTCGTTCCCCCCCCCCTCGCCCCCCTCCCTCTCGGGCCACCCCCCCCCTCTCGGGCCACCCCCCCCCCTCTCGGGCCACCCCCCCCCCTCTCGGGCCACCCCCCCCCCCTCTCGGGCCACCCCCCCCCTCTCGGGCCACCCCCCCCCCTCGGGCCACCCCCGGGTCCGACCCCCCCCCCCCTCGGGCCACCCCTCGGCCCCGCCCCCCACTCTCGGCCCCGCCCCCCTCTCTCGGACCCCCCCCCTCTCAGCCCCGCCCCCCTCCAAGGGCGCCGAAGTTCAGCTTGCCCGGGGTGCCAGCAACCCTAGGGCCGGCGCTGCCGACCAGCTGAGTTCCCGTGGGCATCAGTTGCGTGGGCTCGACGTGACAACTGTAGACTCAGTCCAGCGCCGCCACAGTCGGGGGAGGGCCGGATCCGCAGGCAAGGGGACTCCCAGACTTTGGCAGGGGCTGGGGGCACTATGTTGGGGTGGTCCGGGGGTCACGAGCCGGCCAAAGGGGGGGTCACTATTTTGCAGACCAGGTCCGTGCGCGGTCGCCGCCATGTTGCACGGTACGGCCGCCACCGTGGGCATGCACGGCCACAGACCCAGCAATTCTCCGGGCCGTATGGGCAGTTAGAGCCGGTTGCTCTACACTGCCTGCCTACTAGCCCCCCCACCAAACAGAAGATCGGTGGCAGTTTTGCGCCGAATTTTCATTCATAAAATGCTACCGTTCCCATGCCGGCATCAGGACATAGCCTGAAAACCGGAGAATCCAGCCACTGGTTCATGAAGGTCCTTTAGGGAAGGAAACTTGCCGTGTGATTCCAGATCCACGGCAACGTGATTGACTCTCAAATGCCCTCTTGAAGGCAATTAGGGACAGGCTATAAATTCTGGCCAAGCCAGTGACACTCACGACTCATAAAGTAAATTTAAAAAAAACAAATCTTCTCATGGGCAATTAGGAAATTGTAGCAATCAATGCCCGACCTCCCTTGAAAAAATTAACATAAATTATGAGCTGCATGTTGAGACAGACATCTGAAATTAACTTCTCTCTGTTCATCTTTCTCTGTCTAAAATATTAAACTTGATCTCATTTTTATTTCTCCAGCCCCAGCCCCGCTGACTCTGGACCCAAACACAGCGCATTGCAAGATCATCCTGTCTGAAGACCTGACCAGTGTGAGATGCAGTGACACAGAATTACTGCTTCCCGATAATGCAGAGAGATTCGATACAACTGTTGCTGTCCTGGGGTCACAGGGATTCATATCAGGGAAACAGTATTGGGAGGTAGAGGTCGGGGACAAAACTAAGTGGGTTGTGGGTGTCACCAAAGAGTCAGTGAACAGGAAAGGAATGATAAAAATGAGTCCTATGCATGGCTGTTGGACCGTATGGCATAGCAATGGGAACGATTATGGAGTTATGGAAAACCAATTGGTCCGATTGACCCTGAATCTAAACCCCAGGATCGTCGGAGTTTTCCTGGACTATGAGGGAGGACAGGTGACCTTTTACAATGCTGATGACATGTCCGTTCTCCACACTTTCACTGACACCTTCACTGAGAAACTCTTCCCTTTTTTCTATCCTGGATCATGCGATAAGGGTAAAAACGTTGCTCCTCTGAAACTACGTCATTTTGAAGTGTAGATTCCTAAATTATTGTGTCAAAATATGGAGAGAATGCGCCCACTACTGAGTAAGTATTGCACACCCCGCACATTAATATATAACAGGAAACAGGGCAGCACGGTGGCCTAGTGGTTAGCACAACCGCCTCACGGCGCTGAGGTCCCAGGTTCGATCCCGGCTCTGGGTCACTGTCCGTGTGAAGTTTGCACATTCTCCCCGTGTCTGCGTGGGTTTAGCCCCCACAACCCAAAAAATTGTGCAGGGTAGGTGGATTGGCCACACTAAATTGCCCCTTAATTGGAAAAAATAATTGGGTAATCTAAATTTATAAAAAGAAAAAAATATATATATAACAGGAAACAGAACTGGGTAAGGGCCTTGGCGTAAAAGGTAGAGATGCGAGTGTTGGACGAGTAGGTTGTAAGTGTTCCATGCTCTGAGATCATGGGTTGTGATTGTGACATGACATGCATATATCTTTAAGGGTACATATGCCAATCATTACATACCTCAACATGATGTGATGTATTAGGCCCTTTATTTGTGAATCGGTCAGCAAGCAGCAAGGTAGAGATCAAATGTACCACAGAGACACAGTGGGACCTAGGTTCGATTCTGACCTTCGGGCTACTGTCTGTGTGGAGTTTGTACGGTCTTCCCTCCGGGTTCTCTGGTTTCCTCGAATACTCTAAAGATGTGCAGTTAGTTGGATTGGCCATGCTAAATTATCCCTTAGTGTCTAAAGGTTAGATGGGGTTATAGGGATAGGGCAGGGTAATGGGCCCAGGAGGGGTACTCTTTCAGAGGATAGGTGAAGACGCGATGATGCACTGTAGGAATTTTATGATTCTATATTCAGCACTCTAAAATATCAATCTGCAATCTATACCTATGTAATCTCCATCTATAATCCTGTCTTCAAATAAAGAATGCATATTACTGTTTCATTGAGTATGATTAGTGTGTTCACATGGTGGCAGTTAGTGACAGTATGGCTTTGCAGGTTTCAGTGAGTAAATCACAAACCTGGAACAAGTATCGCCATGCAGAGCAGCACGGTGGTGCAGTGGTTAGCACTGCTGCCTCACGGCACCAAGGTCCCAGATTCGATCCCATCCCTGGGTCACTGTCTGTCTGGAGTTTGCACATTCTCACCGTGTTTGAGTGGGTTTCGCCCCCACAACCCAAAGATGTGCAAGGAAGGTGGATTAGCCACGCTAAATTGTCCCTTAACTGGAAAAAATGAATTGGGTATGCAATTTAAAAAAAAATATATTGTCATGTATGAAGATTCTGCAGTTTTATAGGGATTATATGCACACTGTGCCTTAATTCTGGTATTGCACCTTGCCCCAGGCAACATTCATTGGGTCCCAGTAAGATTGTTGAAATCTCTGAGAACGTAATTAATAGAAGTTCAACAGCTGCAAAGTTTAAGTGCGGAGCAGGAAATAAACAGCAAACTGCAAGTGGTTTCACTTGAAGTAAAGTTCCACAGGCAGAAGGATTCATTACAGCTGAAGCTATATACTGCAGACTGGTCTGGGAAGAAGTATCTAGAAATCAGGGAGAAAGACTGTAATAAAATTAAAGAGATCAGCATTGTCAGAGAGTGGTGTGGCAAGCTTAAAGGTAGACAAATCTCCAGGGCTGAATGAAATCTATCCCGGGCTGTTGAGTGAGGCAAAGGAGGAAATGGCAGGGGCGCTGGCAATAATTTTCAATTCCTCTCTGGCCACAGGAGAGGTGCCAGAAGACTAGAGGATATCCAATGTGGTACCTTTATTCAAGAAGGTATAAAGGGATAAACTAGGAATCAACAGGCCAGTCAGTCTAACCTCAGTGGTGGGGAAACTACTGGAAGAATGAATCTCCATTTGGAGAGGCAGGAATTAATCGAGAACAGTCAGCATGTTTTTTTTAATGAATTTAGTGTACCCAATTATTTTTTTTCAATTAGGGGCAATTTAGCGTGGCCAATCCACCTAACCTGCACATCTTTGGGTTGTGGGGGTGAAACCCATGCAAACACAGGGAGAATATGCAAACTCCACACAGACAGTGACCCAGAGCCAGGATCGTACCTGGGACCTCAGCACTGTGAAGCAGCAATGTTAACCACTGTGCCACTGTTCTTCCCAGCATGGTTTTGTTCAGGGGAGGTCACGTTTGACCAACTTGATTGAATTTTTTGACGAGGTGACCAGGTGTGCAGATGAGGTGAATGTATTTGAAGCCTTGGACTTCAGCAAGGCTTTTTGTAAGGTCCCACATGGGAGACTGATAGCATAGGCAAGAGCCCATGGGATCCAAGGAAATTTGGCAAATTGGATCCAGAATTGGCTGAGTGGCAGGAAGCAGTGAGATGGTCGAGAGTATTTTTCTGACTTGAAGCCTGTTTCCAGTGACCAATGTCGGGGCCCTGCTGTATGTGGTAATTATAAATGATTTAGATATAAATGTGGGAAGGGTGAACAGTAAGTTCACGGATGATACGTAAATTGGTGGGGTGGTGGATAGTGAGGATAGCCTTGGATGATAGGAGGATATAGACGGCTGGTAAGATGGGCTGGTTAGTGGCAAATGGAATATAATCTAGATAGTGTGAGGGGATGCACTTAATCAGGAGAAACAAGGCAAGGGACTACAAGATGAATCACAGGACCTTGGGAAACACTTATGATCAGACTGACCTTGGTGTGCATGTACCTTAAGGTTGTGTGGCAGGTTGATAGACTGGTTAAGAAGGCATATGATATACTTTATTAGCTGAGACATAGATACCATTACACAGCTGCAGCATGACACACGTTCTTGCACTCGAGGAGTCCGCCTTCTCTTCTGTAATCGAAATGTTTTGCACATGGATAAAACGCTGATGTGAAGTGGAATCCATGTACACAATTTAACAATAACCCAGAAAGCTCTGACATGGTTAGGGAATGAGAGAGAATAAAAGCACACAACCAGAAACAACGAGTATGAACCTGCACACGCACACACATACTCTGCAGACTTACGTGTTTTCTGATTCTGAGGTTTTTTTTTTGTTCAAGGCGATTTACAGATGCTGTTTTCTGTATGTTCCTGGCAGCCATATTACCTTTCTTCTTCACCCCACCCCGTGAAGCGCCACATGAAGTTCATGTTGCTATTTGCATTTTCATATAATGATGAACATTTTTGCCTACATGTGCACAAGTTTATTTTTTTAAATTAGAAGATGCGGGTCAGGCACAGCAACCATGACGGGGGAAACAGTTAACAGGCGGTATTTAACGTGGGTGACAATGGCTGGAGATCCTACATTGCCTCTTTTAGGGAGTCCTGAGTTCCATGTTTGCTCACCTCCCATCAAAATGCTTACCAACTTGCATTCAGACAAGACAAATGATTGGATTTCAACAAGGCAATTATTCAGATAGGCATGTTTTCACAGTGAAGAAGTGCTGATCAATTAGTATATTTTAGGAGAAGTAGACCATTCGGCCCTCGGGCCTGTTCACCATTCAATAAGATCTGTTTGTGTTGAGTTCCGTATTCCCATCTACCTCCCATAATCTTTGATTTCCTTGCCTGACAAGAATCTATCAACCTCCACCTTAAAAATATTCAGAGATCCCACCTCCACCACCTTCTGAGGCATTAAGTTCCAAAGTCACACAATCCTCTCAGAGAAAAAGAAAATCTTCTCATCTCTACCCTATCACAGGTAGCCCCTCATTTTAAAACAGTGGCCCCAATTCTGATCTCACCCGCAAGGGGAAACATTCTTTCAATGTCCTCCTTGTCAGTACCATTCAGGATACACTTCAATCAAGGCACCCCTCACCCTTCTGTACTCCTCGCGAAACAAGTGCAATCCAACCTATCCTGATAAGGCAAGATACTCTAGGGCAGCACGGTAGCACAAGTGGATAGCACTGTGGCGTCACAGCGCCAGGGTCCCAGGTTCAATTCTCTGCTGGGTCACTGTCTGTGCTGAGTTGGCAAGTTCTCCCCGTGTCTGCGTGGGTTTCCTCCGGGTGCTCCGGTTTCCTCCCACAGTCCAAAGACGGGCAGGTTAGGTGGATTGGCCATGATAAATTGCCCCTAGTGACCACAAAAAAAGGTTAGGGGTTACGGGAATAGGGTGGAAGTAAGGGCTTAAGTGGGTCGGTGCGGTCTCGATGGGCTGAATGGCCTCCTTCTGCACTGTATGTTCTATGTCTATGGAGCTGTACACAGCTGTACAGAACCTTGTTCAGGCCACATTTGGAATGTTGCATACAATTCTGGTCGCCATACTACTAGAAGGATGAGGATGCTGAAGAGGTTTACCAGGATGTTGCCTGGTCTGGAGGAGAGGCTGGATAAACTCGGATTGTTTTTACTGGAACTACAGAGGTTGAGAAGTGACCTGATAGAGGTTTACAAAATTATGAGTGGAATGGACAGAGTGAATAGTCAGCTGCTTTTTCCCAAGGTGGAAAAGTCAATTTCTAGGGGACAGATTTATGGTGCAAGGGGGAAAGCTTAGAGGAAATGTGAGAGGCACGTTTTTTACGCAGAAGATGGTGAGCACCTGGAACCCGCTGCCGGGGGAGGTGGTGGAAGTAGATACAATGGCAACTTTTAAGAGGCATCTTGACAAACACATGAATGTCATGGGAATAGAGGGATATGGACCCCGGAAGTGCAGAAGGTTTTAGTTTAGTTAGGCATTGTGATTGACACAGGCTTGGAGGGCTGAAAAGCCTGTTCCCATGCTGTAGTGTTCTCTGTTCTTTGTTCTTTGCTCATTCCAGGTATCAATCTGGTAAACCTCCTCTGAACCACCTCCAACGTATTTACATTCTTCCTTAATTAAGAAGATTAAAACTGCACAAAGTATTCAAGCTGCGGTCTCACAATGCCTGTTCAACTGAAGCATGACATCCTCACTTTGATGTTCAATTCATTTCATAATAAAGGCATTCCATTAGCATTCTTAATTATGTGCTGTACCTGCATACTAACTATTTGTGACTCATGCATGAGAACACATCAATCAATCTGCACCTCGGTATTCTGCAATCAATCTCCATTCAAAGAATCATTTTTTTTATTACTGCTGCCAAAGTGAGCAATTTCACATTTTCCCACATTATACTCTATCTGCCAGATTTGTACCCACTTACTCAACCTATCAATATCCATCTGTAAACTCATATGTCTTCTTCACAACATACTTTCCTACCTATCTTTGTGTATTCTGCAAATTTAGCTACCAAGCCTTCGATCCCCTCTTCTAAGTAACTGATGTAAATTGCAGAAAGTTGAAGCCCCAGCACGGATACCTGCGGGACTCCACTGGCCACATCCTAATAAACAGACAAAGAGCCATTTTTACATTCTCTGTTTTCTGCGAGCTAGCCAATCTTCAAACCAATCTGATATATTACCCACTAAACCATGAACTTTTTTGTGCAATAACGTTTGATGTGGCACCTCACCAAATGCTTTCTGGAAATCCAATACATCTACAGGTTCCTCTCTATCCACAGCACATGTTACTCCTTCAAAGGACTCTAATAAATTGGTTAGTCGTGATCACCAAAACATACTGACTCTTCCCAATTACATTGAGCTTGTCTAAGTGCCCAGCTATAACCACTTTTATAATAGATCCTAACATCTTCCTCACAGCAGATGCCAAATCATTTGGCCTATAATTGCTTTTTTTCTGCCTCCCTCCCTTCCTGAATAGAGGGATTACATTTGCTACTTTCCAGTCTGATGGAACCTTTTCAGAGTCTGACGAATTTTGGAAAATTAACACCAACACATCAACTACCTCGTTAGCCACATCTTTTAAGACCAAAGGATGAAGTCCATCAGGACCCAGAGACCTGACAGCCTACAGCTCCATCAGTTTGCTCAGTACTGCTTCCATAGTGATTGTAATTTCACCAAGTTCCTCTCTCCTTTCCATCTCCCGATTTACAGCTATTACTGGTGTAGTAATCCACAGGAGGCAGGAGTTCCGTCACCACACCAATATTTATTTACAATAGCAATATTACAGGAGCAGCTACAAACAGTGCTGCTAGCATTCCAGTCAACTTAAGACTGCTCACAAAGCCTACACAGGTGATTATATGGGCCCCCTCAATGAGCTATCATTGAGGGAGCTCATACTCCAATTGGCCAACCAATAAAGCCAATTGGAGTTCATTACACCCCTCCCCCCAAGGTCTGAGGAATTCCTGCCAGCTGGCATTCCTCTGAGCTTCTTCCTGCTCCTCATGTCTGGGTCTGTCACCTCTGTGTCGTCCGCCGGGTCGTTCTCCGAAGTGGGCGGGGTGTACCTTATAGGTGCCTGTCTTTTCCTTGACGACCTCCTTGGAAGTTGTTCCTCCTCCTCGGGGAGGGGTGTCGCGGTGGCCTCGTCGACCTTGTCCATCTCCGACTCTGACGACTGGATGACGGGGTCTGGAGAAATTGCTCGGGGCTGGGGTGTGGGTATCCTTTCCGTCTGGGCTATCCCAGCTTGAGGTGGTCCTGCTTTGCCTGCCTCCAGGTGTGGTTCCGCTGCCCTTATTTGGTCTAGGTGTTTCTTCAGCACCTTACCACCTATTGAAACCTCATAGGATATGGGCCCTGTTTGGGACTCTACCGTGCCTTTGGCCCACGTTGGTTCAATCCCATCCTCGTCGCCACTGTAGTAATCCACGGGAGGCAGGAGTTCCGTCACCACACCAATATTTATTTACAATAACGATATTACAGCAGCAGCTCCAAACAGTGCTGCTAGCAGTCCAGTCAACTTAAGACTGGCTCACAAAGCCTACACAGGTGATTATATGGGCCCCCTCAATGAGCTATCATTGAGGGAGCTCATACTCCAATTGGCCAACCAATAAAGCCAATTGGAGTTCATTACACCTGGAATATTCCTTGTCTCCTCTATCGTGATGACAGAATCAAAATATTTGTTCATTTTTTTTGCCATTTCCTTATTTTCTGCTATTAACTCCCCAGTCTCACTTTCCAGTTTTTCCCTTCAGTTTGATGCTTTCCTTAACTCCATGGATGGTGCTTCCTCCCATTAGAATTTTTCTTTACAGCAGGAATACTTGTATTGTGAAATATTCCCTGAAATGTCTGCCACTCCTCTATTTACCCGTCCCGATGCTGAGTATCCCAGTTCACTTCAACTATTTCAGCCTTTATGCCCACATATTTGCCCTTATTTAAGTTTAAAATACTGGACTTGCACCCCACAACCCAAAATTGAAGGGTAGGTGGATTGGCCACGCTAAATTGCCTCTTAAGTGGAATTTTTTAAAATTACTGGGCTTAGACCCACTCTTCTCCCTTTTAAACTGGATGTAAAATGCAATCATATTGAGGTTTCTGCTACCAAAGGGGTATTTTTACACTGAGTTTGTTCATTTTTTAAAAGAAATTCCAATTAAGGGACAATTTAGCGTCGCCAAACCACCTCCCCTGCACATCTTTTGGTTTGGAGGTGAGACCCATGCAGACACGGGGAGAGTGTACAAATGCCACGGACAGTGACTCAGAGTCAGGATTGAACCCAGGTCCCTGGCGCCATGAGGCAGTGCTAATTACTGCACCATCGTGCCACCAGAGCTTATTCATTAGCCCTCACATAACACAATACTGAGGGCGGGATATTCCACCCCCGCCCCACCACCCCTCACCGTGTTTTCCGGTGGAAGAGGTGGCTTGCCATGGCCGCCAAAGGGACCTTCCAGTCCTGCCAATGTCCACGCCACTTTGCATGTCTTGCCCGCCCCTTCACTAGGGAACCCGCCACAGATAGGGGTCAGGGGTCATGATCGGTGGGACCAGAAGATCCCACCGACAGGCAGGGCCTGGAAAATCCCATCCTCAGCCTAAAATAAACTGATCTCTGTTTGGTTCCAGGATGTGCTGTTCTAAGAAATGATCCTGAAAATTTTCTTAGAACTCCTCATCCAAGCGACTACTGCCAAATCGATTTTCCCAGTTTATCTGCAAATTAAACTCACCCATGATTATTGCAGTTCCTCCATCTCAAGCACCCATTATTTCTACTTGTAAACTTTGCAATACATTGTGGTTACTGTTAGGGGGCCTGTGGGCCACTCCCACAATTGACTTCTTTCCCCTGCTATTCCTCATGTCAACCCAAACTAATTCTGCATCTTGATCTCCTGAACCAACGTCATCTCTAAGTATTGCATCAATGTCATCCTTGATCAACAATGCTACCCTTCCACCATTACCTGGATTCTTATTCACTCTGAATGTCATAAACATACCTCAGTTGGTTCCGCTGCCTAATTTTACATCCACCAGCCTGCTGGATCACTACAGGTAGGTGAGGAGCAGAACATTCAATTTGATCCATAGTTCTTTAATTCAATCATATTCATATTCAAGCACTTCTTCCCGACACACAAATCCTTTGAGCAGTTTTATTCACTGCTTATCTTTCCATCGTGCAATTTATGGATTCCACTGACTCCATTTATCAGAGTAACGGCCTGAATTACTCTTTCATCATAAATGGTTAATATTATTAATGTCTGGGTATGATACTGTGGGGTTTTGTGTGTGTCGGACCGCTCTGTTGTTTCAAATGTTAAAATGTTAAAATCCTAAATGCCTCAATAAAATGTTTTCTGACAAAAAAATTATTAATGTCACGGAATTAATTTCCGAAGGAGTTATTTTTTTAACTTATAAATTTAGAGTACACAATTCTTTTTTTTCCCCAATTAAGGGGCAATTTAACGTGGCCAATCCACCTACCCTGCACATCTTTGGGTTGAGATGGGTGAGACCCACACGGGCACAGGGAGAGTGCGCAAACTCCACACGGACAGCGAACCAAAGCCAGGATCGAACCTGGGACCTCGGTGGGGTGAGGCAGCAATGCTAACCACTGTGCCACCGTGCCGCCTCACCGAAGCAGTCCTTGCGGATAACACTCAGACTGTAAAATCACGAGATAAACCAGTCTTTCATCTTGTCTATCTCATTTATGGGGAGGTGGTGGCCTAGTGGTGTTGTCACTGTACAGGTGATCCGAGATCCAGGGCAATGCTCTGGGGAAGATGGTGGAATTAGAATTCAAAAAGTGTTGGAAATAAAATTTTGATAACCATGAAAACTCATACGGTTTACGAATCTGCCATTCTTATCTTGTCTGCTCCACTTCAGACCCACAGCTATGTGCTTAACTCAAATGCATTCTGAAATAGCATAGCAAGTCAATCACAATCGCCAAAAGGTTTATAAGCAAGAAGCTAGACGGACCTCCGGCATCGACCTAGGCACTGGAACCAAAAATGGGAACCTCAACCGTGTTGACCTTGCTAACATCGGGGCCTCACGGTAGCATGGTGGTTAGCATCAATGCTTCACAGCTCCAGGGTCCCAGGTTCGATTCCCGGCTGGGTCACTGTCTGTGTGGAGTCTGCACGTCCTCCCCGTGTGTGCGTGGGTTTCCTCCGGGTGCTCCGGTTTCCTCCCACAGTCCAAAGATGTGCGGGTTAGGTGGATTGGCCATGCTAAATTGCCCTTAGTGTAAGGTTAATGGGGGGGATTGTTGGGTTACGGGTATACGGGTTACGTGGGTTTAAGTAGGGTGATCATTGCTCGGCACAACATCGAGGGCCGAAGGGCCTGTTCTGTGCTGTACTGTTCTATCTATCTATCTAACTAACATCTGGGGGCTTTGCCAAAATTTGGAGAACTGTCTCACAGACTAGTCAAACAACAGCCAGGCTTAGTCATACTCATGGAATCATACCTTACAGATAATGCCACACAGCACGATGGAAGGTGTCCTCAATATGAAGAAGGGATTTTGTCTCCATAAGGACTGTATTGTGGTCACTCTGACAGACAATGTCCCAGAAGCCGCTACCACCAACCCTGGGTACGTCCTGTCCCATCGGCAGGACAGACCCAGCAGAGGTGGTAGCACAGTGGCATTCAGTCGGGAGGGTGTTACCCTGGGAATTTGCCAACATCAACTCTGGACCCCATGAATTATCATGGCGCAAGGTCAATTATCAGCAAACTCACCTCATGTTGATTACTATGTACCGTTCCACTCTCTCAGTTGATGAATCAGTAGTCCTTCACGTTGAACACCACTTTGGGGAAGCACTGAGGGTGGTAAGGGTGCAGAGTGTACTCTGGATGGGGGAATTCAATGTCAGTCATCGAGAGTGGCTCGGTAGTACCACCACAGACCGAGCTGGATGAGTCCTAAAGGACACAGCTGCTAGACTGCATCTCCGACAAGTAGTGAGGTAACCAACAAGAGGGAAAAACATACTGTACCTCATCCTCATCAACCTCATCAGATACATCCCTACTTCACTTGAGGAAGCCCTCCATCATGTTGTGTGGCATTATCACTGCGTTAAATGGGATAGATTTCAAACAGATTGAGCAACTCAAGACTGAGCATCCAGGAGACACTGTGGGCCATCAGCAATAGCAGAAGTGTGCTCAACCACAACCTGCAACCACATTGCCCGGCATATCTGCCACTCTACAATTGCCACCAAGCCAGGGGATCAATCCTGGTTCAATGAAAAGTGCAGGTGTCAGTCTGGTGAAGCTACTTGAGTGCCAAACAGCATTCTCTTTTTTAAAACATCTTTAGATTGGCATTTTCAAAATTATGTACTGTTGGAACCAACAATTCTACGGACACGTGCTTGTAGGATTAGAATAGTGGTTTTAATATACTCACAACAGAGCCAGCCAGTTAGCCATTGAACTTTCGGTGAACTGGCCGGCTGACCATGTAGCACTGATCTTTATACAGCAGCTCCCGGGGGAGGAGTCCTGGGCGGAGCCAAGGGAGAAGCCTAGTACAATTCTCGAGCATTCCCAGAGCTACTCCCCCTGGTGGTCAGGTAGTGCAACTGCACTTACAATATAGGCACATGTATATACAGATTATAATCCGGTGTGACTCACATTCACCACATGTACAATTGCCGTTCATTTTTATTTATTGTACAAAGTAAAAAGGCTTTGTCTTACTTCTCTTTATTTACATATTGTTGCTGCCTAGTTCGGCATGTCTTCCCCCCCCCCCCCCCCAACTAGCCACCTCCACCCAAGCCTCCCTTTCCCTAACCCCTCCCCCTCTCCCCCATTCCCCTTCTGTTCCCCCCGCTGGATTCGGGGGAGTGCTCCCCTTTCTCCTTGTTTCCTCCCCCTTTTCCTTTCTCCGTCGGCTTCCGCTTTGTTCTTTTGGGGATGGCGGGGAGAGGGGGGGAGTGGGGGGGTGGTGGTAGTCCCCCATCCCCCCCTTGTCTTGTGTTGTCTCACTTTGTCCCTAACAGGCTCTCCGCCCCCCCCCCCCCCCCCCCCGCCCTCAACCCCCTCAGGTTGTGTATCCCTGACATTCCCCCTTGTCCTTTTCTTTTCCCTTTTTGATCCTTCGCGTTTCCCTTTCTACTGGCTGTTGCTGGTTTCAAACAGGTTTTGGAACTAGCAGACAAATTGCCCCACGCAGTAAGGAAGGCTTCTCCCGACACTCGAATGGTGTATTTAATCTTCTCCAGGTGGAGAAATTCCCAAAGGTCAGCGAGGCGGTCTGCAGCCTTGGGTGGTGCTGCTGGTCACCAGCCGAACAGGATTCTCCGGCGTGCGATTAGGGAAGCGAAAGCTAGGGCGTCGGCCCCCTTCCCCATGTGTAGCTTTGGCTGCTCCGATACCCCAAAGATTGCCACATTCAGACATGGCTTCACCCTCACAACCTTGGACATTGCCTCAGAAAAGGCTGTACAGAACCCAGCAAGCGTGGGACAAGCCCAGAACATGTGGGTGTGGTTGGCCGGGTCCCTCTGGCACCGCTCACATTTGTTCTCCACCTCTGGGAAGAAGCTGCTCATGGGGTCTGGTCAGGTTCTCTCTGTGCACCATGAGACTGAGCCTTGTGCAGGAGGAGGTGGAATTGGCCCTGCTCAGTACTTCGCTCCAGAGTCCCCATCCCACCTCTGTCCCCAGTTCATCCTCCCATTTCCGCCTGGTCTTGTTCAGTGGTGTTCGGGCTCTGTCCAGTAGCTGTCCGTATATTTTCCTGTGAGTCCGTCTTCCTTATTGTCCATGCTCAGCAAGTCCTCTAATAGTGTGATATCCGGGGTCTAGGGATATTCTACTGTCTATTTGCGGAGGAAGTGTTTTATTTGTAAGTGTCTCATTTCCTGTCTCATCGGCAGTTCACAATCTTCTGTAAATTTGTTCAGCGTCGCTAGTCTGTGCCCTATGTAGAAGTTCCTAGCTGTCACCGTTCCCCCGTCTTGTCTCCATTTTTTTAAACTTGCATCCAGCAGGGCTGGTGGGTATCTGTTGTTCCCACAGTTGGGGGCCATTTGGGGCCAGTTTGGTCAGCCTGAACTGGTCGTCTTACTTGGTCCCAGGTTTTCTGTGTGGCCGCTACCACTGAGCTCGATGTGTGATTCATCGAGGGGGATGGGAGTGCTGCCGTGGCTAAAGCCCGAGGGTCATTCCCTTGCACCACCACCTGAAACTCTATTTTAGTTGACTCGCTCATGGCAGTCAGCTCCTTCTTTAGAAATGTCTTCTATCCATCCCCCGGTATGGTTGGGGGTGGGGGGGGGGGGGGCAGTGGCGACACTGCCTGTTCTTGTTCTGCCGTTCGAGTCGCCGGTCGCCCGCTCTCTTGGTAGTCGCGGGGCCTCTGCCTCACCTCGTGGGTCCGCTGGACTGCCCGCTTGTTGCTCCTGCCCCTATCTGCCGCTTCCGCCTTCTCACCGGCCCTTTGAGCTACCATTTGCCGGCATCTTCCCTTCTATGTCTTCGCTGTTAATACCTTCTGTGTTTCGAGGAGTTTTGGGTGGTTTTTTGAGCCACAAATCTTAGAAATTCTGCTGTTTTGGGTCTGATTGGGAGGAGAGCCACCTGATGTGCATCTGCTCAGCACATCGCCGCCACCGGAAGTCATAAGCAACCTCCTCCAGACAGAACGAAGTGATGCTACAATCAATATATCAGATATAAGCTCTGCAGTCCTGCCACTTCCAGATATGAATGGTTATGGAAAATTGAACAACTCACTGAGGGAGGAGTCACCACAAATAGCCCCATCCTCAATGATGGAGGAGCCCAGCACATCAGTGCAAAAGATAAGCTGAAGCATTCACGATAATCTTCAGCCAGAAGTGCCGAGTAGATCATACAACCCAAAGGGGCCATCTGTAGTGTAATCAAACATCACTTGCATAGCAATTGCCTGCTCACTGATACTCAGTTTGAATTCCAAGAAGGTCACTCAGTGCCTGACCTCATTACAGCATTGGTTCAAATATGGACAAAAGAGCTGAACTCCAGAGATGAGATGAGAGTGACTGCCCTTGATATTAAGGTAGCATTGGACCCAGTGTGGTATCAGGAGCCTGAGCAAAAATGGGTTCAATGAGAATCAGGAGAGAAATTCCCTGATTGTTTGCGTCAGACCTGGCACAAAGGAAGATGGTGGTGGTGGTTGGAGGTCAATCATATCAGCTCCAGGATATCACTGCAGGTGTTATTCAGGACAGTGTCCTAGGCCCAACCATTTCAGCTGCTCCATCAATGACATTCCTTCCATCATAAGATCAGAGGTGGGGATGTTTGCGGAGGATTGCACAATGTTTAGGGCTAATCGCTGGCTTTGAAAGCAGACCAAGGCAGGCCAGCAGCATGGTTCGATTCCCGTAACAGCCTCCCCGAACAGGCGCCGGAATGTGGCGACTAGGGGCTTTTCATGGGGCTGTTTAGCACACTGGGCTAAATCGCTGGCTTTTAAAGCAGACCAAGGCAGACCAGCAGCACGGTTCGATTCCCGTAACAGCCTCCCTGAACAGGCGCCGGAATGTGGCGACTAGGGGCTTTTCACAGTAACTTCATTGAAGCCTAATCGTGACAATAAGCGATTTTCATTTCATATTCATTTCATATTCATTCATAACTCCTCAGAGACTGAAGCAGTCCATGTCCAAATACAGCAAGACCTGGACAATATCCATGGTTGTACTGTTAAGTGGCAAGTAACATACATGCTAGACAAGTGCTAGGCAATGACCATCTCCAAAAAAACAGAATCTAATGATTGCCTTGAGGCATTCATGGCATTAACATCATTGGCTCCTCCACCAGCAACAACCCTGGAGGCTACCATTGACCAGAAACTGATCTGGACAAGCCATTATAAATACTGTGGCTACCAGTTACTTGGATAATTGGAGCAGATTCTGGGGAAGGTGGGACCTGTACAAACAGGACGGGTTACACCTGAACCAGAGGGGCACCAATATCCTGGGAGGGAAATTTGCTACAGCTCTTCGGGGGGTTTTAAACTAATTTGGCAGGGGGATGGGAAACTGATTTGTAATCCAGGAGATAGCATTGCTGGAGTTCAGGTAGTTGAGGGTAGTGCAGTACTGAAGAAGGTACCAAGGTCACAAGAGTGGACCTGCAGGCATGAAGGTGTTTTGAAGTGTGTCTACTTCAATGCGAGGAGCATCAGGAATAAGGGGCGGAATTCTCCGACCCCCCCGGGGCCAGCGTCAATCCTGCTCCCGCCATGTCCCGAATTCTCCGCCCCCGAGATTCGGCGGGGGCGGGAATCGCGGCGCGCTGGTCGGCGGGCCCCACGCGGCGATTCTCCAGCCCGTGATTGGGCCGAAGTCCTGCCGTTGACAGGCCTTTCCCATGGCGGGAATTAAAACACCTCTGGTGCCGGCGGGATTAGCGGTGCGGGCGGGCTCCGGAGTCCTGGGGGGGGCGCGGGGCGATCTGACCCCAGGAGGTGCCCGCATGGTGGCATGGCCCGCGATCGGGGCCCACCGATCGGCGGGCGGGCCTGTGTCGTGGGGGCACTATTTCTTCCGCCCCGCCATGGTCTTCACCGGAAGAGACCCCCTCCCCTGCACTGACGCACCGGCACATGCGAAGACTTCCGTGAGGCCTACCCCCTCAATGTAAGGGCTTGGCCCCTAAAGGTGCAGAGAATTCCGCACCTTTGGGGAGACCCGACACCGGAGTGGTTGACGCCACTCCAATATGCCGGGATCCCCCGCCCCGCCGGGTAGGGGAGAATCCCGGCCAAGGTTGGTGAGCTTGAAGCATGTATTGGTACCTGGGACTACAATGTTGTGGCCATTACGGAGACATGGATAGAACAGGGGCAGGAATGGCTGCTGTAGGTTCTGGGGTTTAGATGTTTCAGTAAGATTAGGGAAGGTGGTAAAAGAGATGGAGGAGTAGCATTGCTAATCCAGGATAGTATAATGGCTGCAGAAAGGCAGTTTGAGGAGATCTGTCCACTGAGGTAGTGTGGGCTGAAGTTAGAACTAGGAAAGGAGCGGTCAATTTGTTAGGAGTTTTCTATAGGCCCCCAAACAGTACAGAGATGTGGAGGAAAAGATTGCAATGCAGATTTTGGATAGGTGCGGTAGTCACAGGGTAGTTGTCATGGGTGACTTTAACTTTCCAAATATTGATTGGAACCACTATAATTCAAATAGTTTGGATGGGGCTGTTTTTATCTAGTGTGTGCAGGAGGGTTTCCTCACACAATATGTGGATAGACCGACAAGAGGCAGGGCCACATTGGATTTGGTACTGGGTAATGAACTGGGCCAAGTGTTAGATTTGGTTGTGGGAGAGCACTTTGGAGATAGTGACCACAATTCGGTGACCTTCACTCTAGCAATGGAGAGGGAGAGGAGCAGGGCAAGGTTTATAACTGGGGTAAGGGTAATTACGATGCGATCAGGCAAGAATTGGGGAGCATAAGATGGAAACAGGAACTGACAGGGATAGGCACAATTGAGATATGGAGCTTGTTCAATGAGCAAATACTGCGTGTCCTTGATATGCATGTCCCTGTCAGGCAGGGGGGAAATGGTCGAGTGAGGGAACCATGGTTTACAAAAGAGGTTGAATGTCTTGTCAAGAGGAAGTAGGGGGCTTATGTAAGGATGAGAAAACAAAGTTCAGTTAGGGCACTTGAGGGATACAAGATAGCTAGGAAGGAGCTCAAGAAAGGGCTTAGGAGAGCTAGGAGGGGGCATGAGAAGTCCTTGGCGGGTAGGATCAAGGAAAACCCCAAGGCTTTTTATACCTATGTGACGAATAAAAGAATGACCAAGGTGAAGTTAAGGCCAATGAAGGACAGTGGAGTTTAACCCTGATAAGTGTGAGGTGATTCATTTTGGTAGGACAAATTTGAATGCGGATTACAGGGTTAACGGCAGGGTTCTGTGATTGTGGAGGAGCAGAGATCTCGGAGTTCATGTCCATAGATCTCTGAAAGTTGCCACCCAAGTGGATAGAGCTATGAAGAAAGCCTATAGTGTGTTAGCATTTATTAACAGGGGGGTTGAGTTCAGAGCCATGAGGTTATGCTGCAACTGTACAGGACCTTGTTTCGACCACATTTGGAGTATTGCATGCAGTTCTGGTCACCTCATTAGAGGAAGGATGTGGAAGCTTTGGAAAAGGTGAAAAGGAGATTTACCAGGATGCCTGGGTTGGAGGGTAGGTCTTATGAGGAAAGGTTGAGGGAGCTAGGGCTTTTCTCATTGGTGTGAAGGAGGATGAGAGGTGACTTAATTGAGGTGTATAAGATGATGAGAGGGATAGATAGAGTGGACGTTCAGTGACTTTTTCCTCGGGTGGATGTATCTGTTACAAGGGGGCATAACTATAAGGTTCATGGTGGAAGATATTGGAGGGATGTCAGAGGTAGGTTCATTACTCAGAGTGGTTGGGGCGTGGAACGCACCCCCAGCTATGGTAGTGGAATTGGACACTTTAGGAACATTCAAGTGGTTATTGGATAGGCATACGGAGTGCACTAGAATGATTGGGAGTAGGTTGATTTGACCTTAGTTTTAGACTAGTTTGGCACAACATCGTGGGTCGAAGGGCCTGTACTGTGCTGTACAGTTCTATGTTATATGTTCTTCATGCAGATCCACAAACACTCACTCCCTCCACCACCAAAGAACAGTGGCAGCAGTGTGTGCCATGTACAAAATGCACTGCAGGAACTCTCTATTGCTCCTTACACAGCATCTGCCAGACACATGGGCCAGGATTCTCCGACCCCCGCGCCAGGTCGGAGAATCCCCAGGGGGGCGCAAGAATCGGGCCCCGCCACTCCAAAGCCGGCTTACCGGGCCCCATGGGCCGAGTGGCCGCCGAGCTTGGCTGAGTCGGCGTGGGTTACTCAGGGCCCACACAGTGGGACCTGGAATGTGTGTCTGCGGGGGCCATTCTGGAGGGGTGGGAGGGAGGGGGATCTGACCCCGGGGTGGGGGGGGTCCTCCACGGTGACCTGGCCAGCGATCAGGGCCTACCGATCAGCGGGAAGGCTGTGGGGGCCTATGTTCCTCCTCACTGAGCCCCTGTAGGGTTCCGCCATATTGCTGGGGGCCGGCGTGGAGCCAGGAGCCAACGCGCATGCACGGAAACACGCCAACCATTCCAAGCATGCTCGGAATCACGCCGCCCATAGCGGCATGCGCAAACTCACGCCAGCCATTCCGCGCCAGCTGGAGCTACGGGGACCACTCCAACACCGACCTAGCCCCCTAGAAAGGGGATCATTACTCATTATCGGGGACCATTGACGCTAGAGTGGTTGACGCCACTTTTCACGCCCGCATCAGAACTTGGCCGCGGGATTGGAGAATCCTGGGTATGATCACTGCCATCTTGAAAGACAAGGGCAGCAGATACCTGGGAACGGCACCTTCGCGAGGTTCCTCTCTGGTCCACTCACCATCCTGACTTGGAAATATATCACATATCCTTCACTGACACGGGGTCAATATATAGGGGGCATAACGCCATAGACCGGAGGAAATAGCAACAGGAATAGGCCATTCAGCCCTTCGAGCCTGCTCCACCATTTAATAAAATCATGGCTGGTCTAACAGTCACTAAGTCCACTTTCCTGCCTTATCTCCCTGATCCTTAGTTTCCCAACTAAAGGGCAGCACGGTGGCCTGGTGGTTAGCACAGCTGCCTCACGGCGCTGAGGTCCCAGGTTCGATCCCGGCTCTGGGTCACTGTCCGTGTGGAGTTTGCACATTCTCCCCATGTTTGCGTGGCTTTCGCCCTCACAACCCAAAAATGTGCAGAGTAGGTGGATTGGCCACACTAAATTGCCCCTTAATTGGAAAAAATAATTGGGTACTCTAAAATAAAAATAAAAAGTTTCCCAACTAAAAACCGATCGGTCTCAGCCTTGAAAATGTATCAGGATCTAGGCTCCACAGCTTCCTCGGACAAAGAATTCCAAAGGTTCACCAGTCTTTGAGAGAATTAATTATTACTCAAATAGCCGGGGAGTGGGGAGGGGCTATGATGGCACAGTGGTTAGCACTGTTGCCTCACTGCGCCAGGGAACTAGGTTCAATTCCAACCTCGGGTCACTGTGTGGAGTTGTGCTTTCTCCCTGTGTCCACTTGGGTTTCCTCCAGGTGCCCCGGTTTCCTCCCACAGTCCAAAGATTTGCAGATGGGTGGATAAGCCTATTGTCCTTTCGTGTCCATAGGTTGGGTGGGGAATGCAGGGCCAGAGCAGGGATTGGGCCTAGGTAGAGTGTTCTTTCAAAGAGTCAGTGCAGACTCGATGGGCCAAATGGCCTCCTTCTGCACTGTAGAGATTCCATGAAATCCATCTTAAATGAGCAATCCCTTATTCTGCGACGATGTCCTCTGGTCCTACTTTCTCCCATGAGTGGAAAAATCCTCCCAACATTTACCCTGTCTAACCCCCAATAATCTTGGCTGGGATTCTCCCTTCTGGGGACTAAGCTGGCGCCGAAATGATGGCGCGAGTTCGTACGTGTGCTGAAGGGCTGGCGTGATCTCGCGCGTGCGCCGAACGACGGGCGTGATTCCGCATATCCGTAGACCAGCCAGCGTATTTTGACACATGCGCGGGGGGTTCTCTTCCCCATAGGGGGCCGGCGCGGAAAAAAGAAGTGCCGCCACGGAACAAGCCCACTCGCAGATCAGTGGGCCCAGATGGCAGGCCAGGCCACCGCGGGGCACACTCGTGTTATCGGATCCACCAGCGCCCCCCTGAGGACCGCCCACGCATACTCACCTGCCAGGTCCCACCGATACATGAGTTGAGTGATTCATGCCGACGGGTCTGGCCAAAAATTGAAGGCCGCTCAGCCCCTTGGGGCCCGGAGAATCGCTGGGGGGGGGGGAGCCGCTGTCAACAGCCCCCGTCAACAGCCCCCGACCGGCATGGCGGGAATCCCACCCCTGCCCGAAAAACGGCGCCAGAGAATACGGCAGCCAGCGTCGGGGCATCGGGGCGAAATTCGCGCTGCCCCCCAGGGTTTCTCCGACCTGGCGGGGGTGCGGAGAATCCCACCCCTTATATATTTCAATCATATCACCTCTCATTCTTCTGAACTCCAAGCAGTACAAACCCAATCTGTTCAATCTTTCCTCCTATGGCAGTCCCTCCACACCTGGGGTCATCCCAATAAACATCCTCCGTACTGCCTCCAATGATATATCTGTCCTGCAATAAGGGGACCAAAACTGCACCCAGTATACCAAATGTGGCCTCAATAGTACCGTGTACAGTTGCAGCAACACCTCTTTCCTTTTAAACTCCAGTCCCCTTGAAATAAAAGCCAGCATTCCTTGACATTCCCTATTACCTTCTGCACCGATATCCTAACTTTCTGGGTTTCATGAACTGTCAATTCGCTTTGTGCTATGAATTCCTCCCTCCCTAACAGCACTGTGGGTGTACCTACAACACATGGACTGCAGGGGTTCAAGAAGGCAGCGCACCACCACCTTCTCAAGGGGCAATTAGGGATGGGAAATAAATGTTGGCCCAGCCAGCGACGCCCACACCCCACAGAAGGAGATGAAAGAAAAATGTACAAGTCGGTTGCAGCACAATAAAAAGTTGATTTATAAACCCTTAACTATCCAGGAGCCATCCGCTTCCCGCAGGTACACTTGGCTCCAGGCTGCAGTAAGTGTGGAGCGAAAGGAATTTCAGTTGATGGAGGAGCGGTTGGCATTCCATTCCCCTTCAAGCCCAAATTCCAGACTGACTACCTGACGTGCATCTGCACAGTTGCCGCCGCCCAGTTTCGAATCCTTTGGGCGTGATTGTGATTTGCAGCTCGACATTAATCAAATGATGAGTTGTCAGTCAATTCTGCCAGCTGACCAACATCCCTATAAAAAAGGAGAGATTGCGAAGCGAGTGTCACAATAAACCGGGAGGATTGAAACGGTCCTGAATCTGAGTGGTCAAACAAGGAACTACATCTGAAGATGGCCGTCAGTAAAGACATCTTAAACCTGAGTGAGGAGTTAACCTGCTCCGTCTGTCAGTCTGTGTTTGTGGAGCCGGTGCGGCTGGACTGTGAACACAACTTCTGTAAATCCTGCATCCAGAAGTGGTGGGAGAACCAGGATGAGGATGTGTCCTGCCCCGGATGTCAGCAGGTTCTCCCCCAGAGAGGTTTTACCCCGAACAAGGTGTTGTCCAATCTCTGTGAGGAAGCTCGACAACTGGAGAAGAACCTGAAGCACGCAAAGGAACAGTCTCAGTGTGAGGAACATGGGAAGAAGCTGGTGCTATTCTGTGACGAGGATCAGACCCTCCTCTGTGCCGATTGCAAAGAATCGGACACGCATTCAGGCCACGAGCTCCTGTCGCTCCAGAGAGCTGAACAGAAATATAAGGTAAGGGTCACTCAGCAGCTAACATGCTAGTTCTTGTGGTGTGGAGATGCGTGTTAATGGAAATGGATAACAAAATGGTTGGGTTGCCATCTCGCAGGGTAAGAAATGCCTTCCCATGCTACCGTTTCACTGCTTCCCTGTCGGAACCAGATGACTGTGAGGAACACGGGGAGCACAAATGAACATCCAAATTAGAATCAGGAGTAGGCCACTCGGCCTCTCGGCTCCACTATTCAATAAGATCATGGCTGCTCTGATTGTAACCTCAACTCCACATTCCTGCCGACCCCGATAACCTTTCACCCTGTGTTAAACAAGAATCTATTGAGCTCTGCCTTAAATATATTCAAAGAATCTGCTCCCCTACCTTTTGGGGAAGAGGGTTCCAGGGATCTCTGAGAGATAAAATTTTTACCCATCACTGTCTTAACTAAGCGACCCCTTATTTTTAAACAGTGACCCCTAAGTTTAGATTCTCCCACAAGAGGAAACATCCTCTCCACATTTACCCTGTCAATGTGCCTCAGAATCTTAAAGGTTTCCCTCAAGTTACCGCTTCCTCTTCTAAACTCAAGTGGATACAAACCTAATCTCTCCAACCTTTCCTCCTAAGACAACCTGCCTATTCATGATATGAGTCTAGTAAACCTTCTGTGAACTTTTTCTAATGCAACGTATTTCCTTAAATAAAGAGAGCAATACTGGAGACCAATATTGCTCACTGTATTCCAGATGTGGTCTCACCAATGCTCTGTACAACTGAAGCATAACCTCCCTACTTTTGTGATCAGTTCCCCTCACAATAAATTACAATGTTCTGTTTGCTTTCTTAATTAATTGCTGTACTTGCATACTTGCCTTTTGAGATTCATGCATCAGGAGACCCAGATCCCTCTCTACCTCAATGCAGCTCAGTGAGGAGACAGAGAGGGAGCAGTCACTGTGTGAGGAACATCAGGAGAAGCTGATCCTATTCTGTGAGGAGGATGAGATTCTGATTTGTGTCAATTGACTAGATTCTCCCCACACTGAGCCCCACCAATGCAGAAAGGCAGTTCCAAAGTACCAGGTAAGGGGACGCAGATCACAAGAAGGAGGGAGTGGATAACTGAAAATCAGCTTCATTACAATATTTCATAGAACATAGAACATACAGTGCAGAAGGAGGCCATTGGGCCCATCGAGTCTGCACCGAACCACTTAAGCCCTCACTTCCACCCTATCCCCGTAACCCAATAACCCCTCCTCACCTTTTTAGTCACTTAAGGGCAATTTATCATGGCCGATCCACCTAACTCGCATGTCTTTGGACTAAGGGAGGAAACCGGAGCACCCGGAGGAAACCCACGCAGACACGGGGAGAACATGCAGACTCCACACAGACTGTGACCCAGTGTGGAATTGAACCTAGGACCCTGGCACTGTGAAGCCACAGTGCTAGCCACTTGCACTACCGTGCTGCCATCAATTTACGAACTATGAAAATCAGTTTTGTTACAATATTCATATTAAATAACTATAAGAAACAAGTTTCATTACTATACTTACATTAAATAACTGTAAGAAACTAGTTTCATTAAAATATTTACATTTGCTAACAAATGAAAATCAGTTTTATTACATTAAATAACTATAGGAAATCTGTTTTGCTGCAATATTTACATAAATAACTGTTTGAAAATTAGTTGCATCACAACACGAATATCTGTATATCGAATTAGGAGCAGGAGTAGGCCACTCGGCCCTTCGATCCCACTCTACCGTTCATGCCTGATCTAATTTTAACATCACCCCATATTCCTGCTTGTCCCAGAAAGCCTATGATCCCCTTGCTTATCAAGAATCTATCAACCTCCGCTTTCAAATATTCTAAGAAACAACAGTGGTGTAAGGAAAATGTTTTGATGCAGTGAGTGGTTAGGATCAGGAATGCACTACCTGAGGGTTTGGTGGAAACAGATTCCATTGAGCTTACAAATAACATTGGGTATGTGTTTGAAGAGAAACAATTGCAGTGTTAAATGGCGAGAGATTGCAGAGCCCTGAGGTGCAGACGGATTGTTTATTGTGTTTCCAGGGAGAGAGTTCCAAAACCTCACAAACCTCTGACAGAAGTTTTGTTTTCCTCACCCCGGTCTTAAACGGGCGACCTTTTATTTTTAAACAGTGACCCTTCGTTCTAGTTTCTCCAACAAGAGGAAAAATCCTGTCCACTTTCACCCTGTCAATACCCCTCAGGATCTTAAACTTTTCAAAAAAGCTGACTCTGATTCCTACAAACAAACGTAGCCTGTCCAAACTGTCCTCATAAGGTACCCAGTCCATTCAATGTATTATTCTGGTAAACCTTCTATAAACTGCTTCCAATGCATTAACATCCTTCCTTAAATAAGGTGGCCAGTGCTGTACACAGTACTCCAGATGTGGCCTCACTAGTGCCTTGTATAACTGAAGCATAACCTTCCTGTTCTTGTATTCAATTTCCCTCTGTAATATCCCGCCCGGATACTTGTCATCCCAGTGCTTCTTGCAGAGTATAAGCTCACCCACTAGGGGCAGGCTATCTCAATTACCCAATGTATATAAGGTCGGGCAGTAAGACACTGATGAGAGAGAGGAACCTGCTAGAGATCTATCGTAATGTATATATCGTTTGTGTAAATAAAACTTTATTCATATATTACTCAGTGTGCGCTCCCCATGTCCTTATTAAACCCTCACAATAAATTAGAACATTCTGATAGCTTTCCTAATTACCTGTACAGTAACCTCTTGTGATTCATGCGCGAGGATATACAGATCTCTGATTCTCAAAGGTTTGCAACCTCTCACCAGTAGACAATATATTTTTTAATTCTTCATGCCTAACTGGACAATTTCATGCTTTCCATGTTGCCAAATGTTTGCCCACTTATTTAACCTACCTATGAATCTTTGTAGCCTCCTTTGATATCCTCTTCACAATTTACTTTACTACCAATCTTTGTGTCATCAGAAAATGTATCATTCTTACATTTGATCCCTTCATCCAACTCATATATAAATTGAAAACAGTTGAGGCCCCAGGACTGATCCCTGTGGCACCACTCATTACATCATGCCTCCCTGAAGAAGACCCATTTATACCTACTCTACACTTCCTGTTAGCTGTCCAATCTTCTATCCAAACAATTATATTACCCCAGACCATGAGCTTTTATTTTCCATCATAACCTTTGATGTGTCACTTTATCAAAGGCCTTCTGGAAATCTAAGTACAGTACATCCCCTTTCCCACAGCACATATTATTTCTTCAAAGAACTCAAATAACATTTTTAATAATACCTAACATTTTCCCTACCATAGATATTGGGAATACTGGCCTTGTTTCCTCATTTTTTTAAAATAAATTTAAGAGTACCCAATTCATTTTTTCCAATTAAGGGGCAATTTAGCGTGGCCAATCTACCTACCCTGCAAACCTTTGCGTTGTGGGGGTGAAACACATGCAGACATAGAACATAGAACATAGGACATAGAACAGTACAGCACAGAACAGGCCCTTCGGCCCTCGATGTTGTGCCGAGCCATGATCACCCTACTCAAACCCACGTATCCCCCCCTCACTCTTATTTAGGACACTACGGGCAATTTAGCATGGCCAATCCACCTAATCCGCACATCTTTGGACTGTGGGAGGAAACCGGAGCACCCGGAGGAAACCCACACAGACACGGGGAGGACGTGCAGACTCCGCACAGACAGTGACCCAGCCAGGAATCGAACCTGGGATCCTGGAGCTGTGAAGCATTTATGCTAACCACCATGCTACCGTGCTGCCCCAACACGGGGAGAATGTGCAAACTCCACACAGTGACCCAGAGCCGGGGTCGTACGTGTGACCTCGGCGCTGTGAGGCAGCAGTGCTAACCCACTGCTCCACCGTGCTGCCCTGATTCCTGCTTTTTGTCGAAGAGCCATAGTGTGCTATTTAATAGGAAAAAAAAGTCCCATTTTGTGCACAAAGCGGGGTGTTACTTGGAGCCTCCAATGGAACTTTGTTTCTTTTGTAGCTTCTGCGGGGAACACCTCACTGAGGCCGCACTTACGTCACTTTGTCACTGTTGGGAGAGATCGAGTGTAATTTTAAATGCCGCCCTGATCTCTCGGCCACCACGCCCTCCAGACTCTCCAAAACCCCAACCTACTGATTAGAGTGCCCTTAAGCAGCTCTTCACCTCACAAGGGCAGGGCACTCCCTGGCCAAATCCCCAGCATTGGCAACATGGCAACTCGGCACCTTGGCACTGCCGGCCCAGACCTTTGGACGTTCCCCTAATATCCTGGCAGTGGTACCTGGGCACCCTGGCAGATTCCAGGGTGGCACTGCCAGTCTGCCAGGGTAGTGCTTCCAGGATGCATGGCTGGCACTGTCATGGTGCCAGCCTGGAATAGCCACAGTGCTTGGGTGGCATTGAAGGATCCAGGGCACTACCCTGTCTAGATCCTAACTACCCAGGGGGGCTCCAACACCAGGTATGGGATCTCGCTTGTCAATGTGTGCATGGACCAGTGTTAAACAGTACCAAGCCAAGGTCTCCCAGGTGCGGCAGTTTGATCCCAGGCAATGGGATAATGCGGTGCAGACATATTTAAGTGAAGCTAACTGTTCACTTAAATATGCAAATCAGGATGACACCCAGTGAGGGCGAGATCCAGATTGTGACATCTCATGAGGTCTCGTTAGATCTCTCAAAGCGACCGAGCATCGCAAATCCCACGAGATTTAACAGCTTCATCGCACCTGACACGGTGGTGCGGCAAGACCATTCAGTCAGACCCATAGGGCGCGATTCTCCGCAACCACGATGGGTGGGAGAATAGCGGGAGGTCCGCTCCCGCACCTACCGCTATTCCCCCCCCCCCCCCCCCTCCGAAAATGGCATGTCCGGTTTTGCAACACGCCGCTCGGAGAAACGCGGGCCGCCGTTTTTCACAACAGCGACAACCACACCTGGTCACCAGCAGCCGCAGACCAGCGGGGCGCGATTCCCAACCCCCGTCTAAATCCCGGCTCTGGAGAATTTGGCAGCCGATGGGGGCGGGATTCACCCTGCCGCCCAGCGATTCTCCGGTCCGGCGGGGCGGGGGGGGGGGGGGGGGGGGGGTCGGATATTCATTAGACTTTTAATCCCAGATTTGTATAGAATTCAAATGGCACCATCTGTGGTGCGAGTTGAACTCAGGTACACAAAAAATAACCCTGGGCCCCTGGATTACTAGTCCAGTGGCAATACTGCCTCCCCCATAAAACCAGCATCTGGTTAACAGACCTATCCCCACAGTTTTTGATATAACAGCAGACATTACAATGAACCTTGCTGTGATCTCATTCCATTTTTAGGATCAACTGAAATCATCCTTGGATTCCATGGAGAATAAAAACCAAAGCAAAAGTGAATTAAAACAGCAGCAGGAACGGGAGATTTCAGAGCTGGAGGTGAGGATTACTTCAGTTCCCTTTAAACACTGAAACCCTTTAACAACCCGCTGTTTAAATGATCTCTCTCACTGTCACAGGAACTCACTGGATCCCTGGGAAAAGACATCTCCGCAGAATTTGCCAAATGCCATCAACACCTTGAGAAAGCAGAGAAATGTTTAATCGAAGAGCTGAACAAACAGAAGGAGGAAGATCTGCAGCTGATGAAGGAGAACATTAACAAAATAGAAGGGGGTCAGACGTCACTGAAGGAGAACACATCCAACCTTCATTCAGACTTCAAGGAGCAAGACAGCATCACTTTTCTCAAGGTGACCTTTTACAACCAGATCCCAAAGCTGTTGGTGTCATCGCAGACAGCATTTTATAATATCGGGCTCAAAGCCTGTCACAACAATGCACAATGTGCAGCATTAATAAGGAGCAGTCAGGATTGAACTCAGTGTGTTTGAGGAGACACCTGCACTGTCAGCACCTCATGCGGGGGGGCCTTATAGAAACATAAAATTATGACGGGAATAGATAGGATAGAGGCGGGCAGGTTGTTTCCACTGGCGGGTGAAAGCAGAACTAGGGGCATAGCCTCAAAATAAGGGGAAGTAGATTTAGGACTGAGTTTAGGAGGAACTTCTTCACCCAAAGGGTTGTGAATCTATGGAATTCCTTGCCCAGTGAAGCAGTTGAGACTCCTTCATTAAATGTTTTTAAGATAAAGATAGTGTTTTTTTTTGAAGAATAAAGGGATTAAGGGTTATGGTGTTCGGGCCGGAAAGTGGAGTTGAGTCCACAAAAGATCAGCCATGATCTCATTGAATGGCGGAGCAGGCTCGAGGGGCCAGATGGCCTACTCCTGCTCCTAGTTCATATGTCCTTATGTTCTCACACTGGCTGCAGTATGACTGGAACTAGAATAAAAGGTACCACACAATAAATTAATGAATAAGGTCAGGAAATGTGGAGGCGGGGACAAGATGTCAATGTTGAGAAAGATTGATGTTAATAGCAAAATAAAGATAAGAAATAAGAAGAACTGATCAGTGAACCTTCAAAGTGTTTTGCAGCAATATCCATGATTTTGGTGGGGGAGGGGGGTGGTAATTTATGTGCTATCGCATCAGTGGAACCCACAGAATTCCTCCAGTGCAGCAGGATGCCAGTCGGCCCATCAGATCTGCACTGACTTTCTGAAAGAGCACCCTACCAAAGCTCACGCCCTCCGCCTATCCTCTTCACCCCAACCAACCTGCACATCTTTGTACAGTAAGGGGTAGTTTAGCATGGCCAATCCACGAATACTGCATGGGCGGGATTCCCCCACTGGAAAATGAGCGACAATCACTCCAGACTTTTTCCTTGTAGGTGCGGGGTGATTCTCTGTTTTCCAGGGCCCTAGCAGAGCCCCGGCGTGTGTCCGGCAGTTCTGGCTGCGGACGGGGCCCTGTTAGCCAGACCGTGCGGCCGCATGCAGGTCAGCACATGCGCACGGCGGCCCATCTCGGCGCGGGTGGAGGAAGGTAGGTCCCTCCCAGATCGCGATGGCCCGCCAATCAGTGGCCCCCGATCGTGGGCCTAGACACTGCTGAGGCCCCCCCCTAAGAGTCAGATACCTCCCGCCCTCCACCAGGACCGCCACCACGGCCAGCGGGTCCCAGCTCCCGCCGGGTGGTACCACATGTAAACCACACTGGCGGGGGGTTCAGCCGGTCGACCGCGGAGAATCGCCGCGCACGCGGGACTGCCGGGTCCACGGAGAATTGCGTAAGGGCTGTCGCGCTGGATTTCTGGCGCGAACGGCTATTCACCGCCTCCGCGCCGGGTGCGATTCCATCGCAGAGCGTCGAGGAATCCCACCCCTCATCTTTGGACTGTGTGAGGAAACCGGAGCGCCCAGAGGAAACCCAGGTAGACATGGGGAGAATGTGCAAACTCCACACAGACAGTCACCCAAGGTCAGAATGGGGATTGGGTCCCTGGTGCTGTGAGGCAGCAGTGCTAACCACTGTGCGACCATGCCGCCTGGATTCCTTCACATTTTACCAGAATCACTGACTTAACGGGCAAAATTCTCCCCCCCCCCACGACGGGTGGGAGAATAGGGGGAGGGCCTTCCCGACTTTTTTGACGCCCTCCCGCTATTCTCCCCCCCCCCCCCCCGCCGAAATCCCGACCCGAATCGCTGCCGCCGTTTTTTTACGGCCGGCAGCGATTCTCAGCTGTTAGAAGGGCCGAAGTCCCAGCCCTTTACGACCTTTTTACGAACGGCAAACACACCTGGTCCTGCCGTTCGTAAAAACGTCGTGACAAACTCGCAAAAAATAACCATGGCACGGCAGTACCACGGCCGTGCCAAGGGTGCCATGGGCCCGCGATCGGTGGGCACCGATCGCGGGCAGCGGGCCCGATGCCCGCGCACTATTTATCCTTCCGCCGCCCCGCAGTATCAATACGCGGGGCGGCTGAGGGGCAACCCGGCCCGCGCATGCGCGGGTTTCGCGCAAAAACGCGATGACGTCACCCGCGCATGCGCGTGTGGAGTCTTCCCACCTGCGCATGCGCGGCTGACGTCATATGACGCGTCAGCCGGCGCTAACTCCGGCAAGCGGGCTTAATGATTTTCGTTAAGCCCGACTTGTCGGAGCCTCCGACGTCGGGCTGCTAGCCCCGACGGGAGACCAGAACCGGGCGGGTTTTACGGCAGTTTTACGATTTCTCCCGTTTTGGGAGAATTTCGCCCTACATCTTTGAAAATTAGAATCAAAATAGCACATTGTTTATATTTATTAAAATGTTTCTGATTCTCTATCCTGCAGGAACTGAAAAGATTGAGAGAAAGGTGAGTGTCTGATCTAAACTCTCACATGGTTTGCAAAAAAATAAATTTCGAGTCCCCAATAGTTTTTTGCAATTAAAGGGCAAGTTAGAGTGGCAAAATCACCTACCCTGCACATCTTTTTGGGCTGTGGGGGTGGACCCATACAGACATGGGGAGAATGTGCAAACGGACAGTGACCCAGGACCGGGATTCAAACCGACTCCTCAGCACCGTGAAGCAGCAGTGCTAACCACTGCACCGCTGTGCTGCCTGTTTTATATTGTGTTCACAGTCTGTATCGAGCAGAGAGTGGTAACACCAATCCCATTCAAACAGGAACGCGGATGAAGCGAAGGATGGGGATGAAGCGAAAGATGCGGAGAAAGCTGAAGATGAGATGATACAAATGGTTGCCAGACAGAAATACACAGGATTTCAAGGTCCTTTTCTCTACACAGTGTGGAAGGGAATGAAGCAGATTGTCTCTCCAGGTAAGAAACCCAACAGCTTTGTAGACATTTTCTGCACAGTATCTTGCTCTCTTACCCCTCTCCTGAAGCTGCTGCCTGTAGCTGTGTCCAAGTTCTAGAATCCCAGAGGGAATCAAAGAATGGGTTCTGCACAGTGAGGCCATTCAGCCCAGCATGTCTGTGCCAGCTCTCTGAAAGAACAACCCTTCCACTGCCAGCACCACCACCCCCAACCCAACACCACGCCCACACCATCCCACAAATACCCGTCGAACCCCCCTCCTTCTCCACCCCCCGCCCTCCATCTATTCCTCCATGTCTAGCAAGTCACCCTGCAATATTTTCTTCTCTTCAAATATTTATCCAATTCTCTTCTGAAACCACAAAGGAATCCAACAAACTCTCAGGCAGTACATTCCTGACCCTAACCACTTACTGCATTAAAAAATGGTGGGCGTGATTCTCTGATCCTGAGACTAAGTGTTGATACCTTCGTAAATGCTGTCGCGTTTTACAATGGCGTCAACAGGCTCCAAGGAGAAGCGATTCTGAGCCCTACAGGGGGCCAGCACGGCTCTGGGGCAACCCATGCCGCTCCAGCTGCTGGTACCGGCGTCAAATGGGCGCCGCGGGTCTGCGCATGCGTGCTGCGAATGCGTGCATGCACGGTAGCCTCCTGGCCCCGACGCAACATGGCATAGGGCTACAGGGGCCAGGTCGGAGCAAAAGAAGCCTCCAACCCGAGAGGCCGGCCCGCCGATCAGTAGGCCCCGGTCGTGGGCCAGGCCATAGCGGAGGCCCCCCCCGCCCGGTTCGGCCCCCCCCAGGCCGCCCCCGAAAGGATGCACGCCGAGGTCCCGCCGGGTAAGACCATATGTAGACGCCGCCTGCAAGACTCGGATTGTTTTTGCGGGCACTTGGCCCATCCCGGGCGGAGAATCGCCGGGGGGGGGGGGGGGGGGGGGGGGGGAGGGGGGGAGACCACGTAGAGCGGCCCCACAAACGGCACCGCACCGACCGTGCTGACGCCAATGGCGCCGATTCTCCACTCACTGGAGAATCGGCGGACCAGTGTTGCACGATTCGCGTCCGGCCTGCCGATTCTCTGACCCGGCGAGGCCTGAGAGAATCCCGCCTGGTGTTCCTCATACCACTGATGACTCTTTGGATCAGTTTGGATCAGTGATCACTGATTTTCGACTCTAACAGCAACGGAACCGTTTCTCTTTGATTACTCTAGTCTCAATTCATTTATGATTTAACAATCTCTATTAAAACTCCTCTTTGGTTTCCTCTTCCCTGAGGAACTCCACCCCGGCCTCTCCAGTCTATCCAAGTAATCAAAATCGTCCGTCCCTCAGCTCACTCTCAGAAACCTTCTCACGCACCCAGCCCTAAAACGATCGTGTCCTTCCTAAAGTGGTTCTTCCTGATGTCCGATTGTGGACACAATACTCCAATTGAGCCTGTATGTCGTGCAAATGTTTTGTATGCTTTTGGAATTGTGTTCCGGAAGGATTTATTGTACCTTCCTCGTCTTTGAATTCTACTTCCCAGGTTTTCTTTGTGGAGTAGGGCCTACTTCAGTCACCTTTCTTTCCTTTTTATGTTTTTATTAAGGAACTTATATATATATACATCAAACACAACCCCAACCAAATAGAGAACAAACAGGAATTCACATAACAAATAAATAACTAACACTCCACCACCCTATCCTCTCTGCAGTTACCCTCCACCTACCCTGCTTCCTTTTTTAACCACAGAATTCCACCCTCCCCCCTTCCCCTGCTGACGTCTTAACTATCCTTGAAGTAGACAATAAACGATTTCCATCTCAGAGCAAACCCCTCCACAGTCCCTATCAAGGCAAACTTGATTTTTTTTTGAGCCTGAGAAATTCTGTGAGCTCGCTCAACCACACCCTTGGTTTCGGCAGCCCTGGGTCCCTCCATTCCAACAGAATCCGTCTCCGGGCTACCAGAGAGGCAAAGGCCAAAACTTCGGCCTCTCTCGCTCCCGGGGCTCCCGGGTCGTCCGACACTCCAAAAGTCGACACTTCTGGACTCGGGACAACCTTCACCCTGAACACCTCAGGCATCACATCAGAAAACCCCGCCAGAATCGCTCCAGTTTCAGAGACACCTTTCAAAATGGAGGCTATGACTCAAGTTCAGGATTCCCAGGCCCATTGCAGGCATTGGCAATTTTCACTGCCATAGGTAGGTGCAGATAGCAAGAGTACACCATGCACTCTTAAGTTGGCAGGGTCCAATTCAGAAGGGGAGTAGCGGCAATAGTTATCTCCTAGCCACCCCCCACTTTGACCCCCTCTGCAATTCAGTGAGTTTAAAACATAGTGCATTACTGAGTGAGTGGGCATGGAAGAGGCACAGAAGGGGGATGTGAAGGATCATCAAAGGGGTATCATGAGCATGGATAAAAGCACGTGGACATGGCAGTGGGGAATTCAGTAAGGGTGAGAGAGGATGAAGCACGTGAGGGGTAAGGGATAGAGTGCCTACCAGCATTTAGCACAACTGGGATGAGATCCAGGAAAATGGTGGCAGATCTTCTAACTAGCCTGGCACTCACCCAACCCAATGGCTGTCACATCCTTGGGTGCCTGGCTCGAACCGGTCACCCCAGAGCAAAGATTGCACGTGACGGTGCCCTTTAAATTGAGGCAGCTTCCCAACTCGAGCTATCCACCTTGATAGCCCTATGTCTCTATTTATACAGCTCAGGATCCAAAATACTTTAGTAATTATATTCTCAACCTGCTCTACCATAGAGTCATAGAGTTTTACAACATAGAAAGAGACCCTTCAGCCCATCATGTCTCTGCCGGCCATCAAATACTGACCTATTCTAATCCCATTTTCCAGCACTTGGTCCGTAGTATTTCAAATGTTCATCTAAATACTTCTTAAATGCTGTGAGGATTGCCGCCTCTACCACCCTTTGGGTGCAAATGTTTTTCCTCAAACCCCCTTTGAATCATCTGCCTGTTACTATTCTCCTTGGTTCTTGATGCAGGGAAATGTTTCTTGCTAGCTACCCGATCTATGCCCCTCATAATTATGTGCACCTCAGCCAGGTCCCCCTCGGCCTTCTCCAGCCTAAGCAGCCTCTCTTCATGGCTGAAAAGCTCCATCCCAGGCAACACACTGGTGAATCTCCTTTGCACCCTCTCTAGTGCAATCACATGGCAGCTTGAGTGATTTGTGTAATAAATCCCTCGGTCTCTTCGTTTTGGCATACCCTTCAGAATTGTATCCTTAGGTTTTCTTGCCTCTCTTAATTCTTCTTCCCAGAACTGCAACCGGGGGTGGCGGGGGGTGGGGGTGGGGGGGGGGGGGGGGTTGGTAGTCACTAGAAATGAAGGGATCGCCATTTAAAATAGATATGAGGCAAATTGTTGTCACTCAGATAAGGGGCGGGATTCTTTGGGAAGCGGTGGGGCGGGCAACTCCGGCGCGAAGGAGTGGCGTGAACCACTCTGGCGTTGGGCTGCCCCGAAGGTGTCGGAATCCTCCGCACCTTCAGGGGCAAGGCCGGCACCGGAGTGGTTTGTGCCGTGCCGACCGGTGCGGAAGGGGCTTGGCGCCACGCCAACCAGCGCCGGAGAGCCTCCGCCGGCAAGCGCGAGTTGACACATGCGCGGGAGCGCCAGCTTGTACTGGCGTCATTCCAGCGCATGCTCAGGGGGGTTAATCTCCACGCCGGCCATCGCGGACCATTACACCAGCCGGCGTGGAGGGTTAGAGTGCCCCCACAGCACAGGTCCGCCCGCGGATTGGTGGGCTCCGATCGTGGGCCAGGCCATCATGGGGGCACCCCCGGGGCCAGATTCCCCCGCGCCCCCCCCCAAGGACCCCAGAGGCCGCCCGTGGAGCAAGGTCCTTCCCGGTAAGTACCTGTCGTAACATACGCTGGAAACGGGTGGCTACTCGGCCCAACACGGGCCAGAGAATCGCCAGGAGGGCCACTACAAGCGGCTGCCGACCGGTGTGCGCGATTCCCGCCCCCGCCAAATCCCTGGCGCCGGAAAACTCAGCAGCCAGCGGCGGCAGGAGAATCCTGTCCAAGGTGTTTGAAGCAGAGCCTGTGAATATTTTTAGGGCAGAGCTAGAAAGATTCTTGGGAAGCAAGGGGGTGATAGGGTCTCAGGTGATAAGGTCGATGCAAATTTGAGGTGACTATCAGATCAACCGTGATCTCATTAACGGCGGCACTGTCGCACAGTGGTTAGCACTGCTGCCTATGGCGCCGAGGTCCCAGGTTCAATTCCGGCCCTAGGTCACTGTCCATGTGAAATTTGCACATTCTCCTCGTGTCTGTGTGGGTTTCATCCCCACAACCCAAAGATGTGCAGTGCAGGTGGATTGGCCAGGCTAATATGCCCCTTAATTGGCAAAACAAATTCGGTACTCTAAATTAAAAAAAAACCATGATTGCATTAGGTGGCAGAGCAGGCTCGAGTGGCTAAATGCTCTGCTCCTCCTCCTTGTTCCCATGTTCATATGTGCACTAAATTTCAGCAGCGAATTATTCACCCAGTCCTATACCTAAATCTATCACTATCCTCCTGACAGTGCACAAAGCTTCCAAGTTTGTGTCATCCACATTTTGAAACTGTGTCCTGTACATCCGAGTCTTGGCCATTAGAGTCCATCAGAACGAGCAGTGGGACTGCTGCCAAGTTCTGGGAAACCCCACTATATTCGCTTCCTCCAGTAACCTCAGCAATTGCAGTCAGGGCAATACTTTGAGTGAAATCTTCCACGCCTACCGTGGGCGGTGAAATTTAACATGTGGGGAAGGGGGCAGGGAGAGAGCAAAATGAAGCAGGAGGAGAAAAAAAAAATCAATTTGCCGATCGCAGGATGAAGTTTTTGGAACTTTAATGGCAGGCCCAGCATCCCGCACGGAGACGGGGAGCTCGTTTGTACACATTTAAATGAATTGCACACCCTTTAAAAGATCATGGGTGGGATTCTCTAATAATGCGGCTATGTCCCCACGCCGGTGTGAAAACCGGCGCCAACCACTCCGGTGTCAATGGCCCCCCAAAGGTGAGGAATTCTCCCCTTCCTAAGGGGCTAGGTTGGCGCCGCAGTGGTCCCCGCAGCTCCAGCCGGCGCGGAACGGCCCGTGTGAGTTCACACATGCGCGGAACAGCCGGCGTAATTCCACAGATGCGCACCGGCCCCCGAGCAATATGGCGGAGCCTAACAGGGGCCCGGCGCTAAGTAAAGTAGGCCGCACGGAACCAGCCCACCCGATCGCGGGCCAGGCCACCATGGGGACCCCTCCCACCCGGGGTGAGATCCCCCCACCCCCGTCCAGGACGATCCCCGCACACTCACCTGCCAGGTCCCGCCATGTGGGAGGTGAGTAATCCAAGCCGGCGGGACTCGGCCAAACTCGTCGGCCACTCGGCCCATCAGGGCCCGGGAAATCGCCGGGGGTGGGGGGCCACTGCCAACGCGCCTCCCCAGGGATTCTCCGACCCGGTGCCAAACACCAGGATTAAGTGCACCCTCCAAATGAAACAGAAAACATAGAAAATAAGAGCAGGAGGAGACCATTCGGCCCTTCGAGCCTGCTCTGCCATTCATTATGATCATCGCTGATCATCAAGTTCAACACCCCTGATCCCGTCTCCTCCTCATATCCTTTGATCGCCTTCACTCCAAGAGCGATATCTAACTGCGTCTTGAAAATATACAGGATGGGATTCTCCGGTCCATATTTTGTTCCCTCATCTAAATCATTACCATATATTGTGAATAGCTGGGGTCCTTATACCGATCCCTGCAGTACCCCACTAGTCACCGCCTGCCACTTGGAAAAAGACCCATTTATTCCGACTCTTTGTTTCACACCAGCCAGTTTTCTCTCCATCTCAATAGACTCCCCCTGATCCCACATGCTTAAATTATACATGCTAATCTCTTATGCGGGACTTAGTTGAAAGCCTTCTGAAAGTCCAAATAAACCACATCTTGGCTCCCCCTCATCAACTCTGAGAGTTACATATTCCCTGCTAGAGAGAAGCTCGTGCATTCAGAGTCAGATTTCCTGCACTGCATGCAGAGGAGTAATGGGCACCACGGCCTCTAAATTCTTTTTTTAACAAACAATTTTATTGAGGTATTTTTTGGCATTGTAAACAGTAACAATATACATTAGTGTGCAAATATCAATTACAAAATCATAGTGCAATATGAATTACAAAATCATAGTGCAGACGGCCTCTAAATTCTGCTGTGACCTCTGTTCATCTGTCCTGGTACGTAGATAGATATTCAATCTGTCCTGGTAGCATGGATGTTAGCACATTGTTGCTTTCCAGTTCTGGAAAACAAGATCACTGCCTTCCCTGGTCAGCTTGCAGGTGAACCTGCAGGGAGGTTTTGCTGAACTCTGGGGCCACACATTTTCAGCTCTGCGCTATTTCGTTATCAGCATAGATCTCCCTGCCTGGAAGGAAAGCCAGACTGATGCTCTTGGCATCCACTGAGCGAGTGGCACCTCGACCTTCAGCGGGAAAGGCGGTGTCGGTGACTTCTTGCCCACCCCACTGATTTGCAATGCCGCTCAGGCGTGCATGTGTCAAGCAAGAGGGTTAAAGGACATCAGGAAGAATAATGCGTTCATAAGGAACACTGATTCCCGCAGGGCTGAATGTAATGCACCACGTGTTTGGACGGGCTGAGCTTCCAATGCTACAGAATCATAGACACTAAGAGAATTTATCATAGCCAATCCACCTAACCTGCACATTTTTGGACTGTGGGAGGAAATCGGAGCCCTCGGAAGAAATCCACGCAGACAAGGGGAGAACATGCAAACTCCACAAATACATTCAGCGAATGTCAGAATTGAACCCGGGTCCCCGGCACTGTGAGACACCAGTGTCACCATGCCCCCCATGCTAGTTTGCAATAAAACGTTATATTGCAGGGCTACCAGTCGGAAACACACCTGCATTATTGCGTGGGCAGCATGGTAGCATTGTGGATAGCACAATTGCTTCACAGTTCCAGGGTCCCAGGTTCGATTTAGGCTTGGGTCACTGTCTGTGCGGAGTCTGCACGTTCTCCCGTGTCTGCGTGGGTTTCGTCCGGGTGCTCCGGTTTCCTCCCACAGTCCAAAGATGTGCAGGTTAGGTGGATTGGCCATGATAAATTGCCCTTAGTGTCCAAAATTGCCGATAGTGTTGGGTGAGGTTACTGGGTTATGGAGATAGGGTGGAGGTGTTGACCTTGGGTAGGGTGCTCTTTCCAAGAGCTGGTGCAGACACTATGGGCCGAATGGCCTCCTTCTGCACTTTAAATTCTATGAATGATAAATTTAAACGTGAATTTAACATGTAATTCAGCTGTTAGCTACTTAATTGACAGCAACTACTTGCCTTCAGTGTGAGAACTGCGCCATGCGGAGAATTTGTCTCTTCTGTGGTAAAACATGTTTGGGCAGGTTTGAAAGTTTCAGCTTTGCTGTTAATACATTAGTGACCACTGGGTGTGCTCCCGCGTAAGGGAAATCCATCCATTTTGATGTTATTTGCACCGGAGGCCTTTCCTATGATGCAGAGCGTTCTGGTCCTCGTCATATCCAGGGGTCTGCAGTCTCTGAAACAAGCAGACATTCTGCTCTCAGTAGGCGAAGGGGATGAGGAGGAGGAAGGGGAGACAAAGGAAGGCAGCAAAAGAGACTCAGAGTGCAGCGCTACTGTGTGAAGGGGACAGAGCAGCGCCAGAGCCCAAGGGTCAAGCAGCACTCAGACACCCACAGCAGATGTATAATAATAATAATTGCTTAATGTCACAAATAGGCTTCAATGAAGTTACTGTGAAAGGCCCCTAGTCGCCACATTCCGGCGCCTGTTCAGGGAGGCCAGCACAGGAATTGAACCTGCGCTGCTGCCTTGTTCTGCATTACAAGCCAGCTGTTTAGCTCACTGTGTTAAACCAGCCACATGTTAGTATCATAAACCAGTATGTTCTTATGCATAGCAGAGGAAGACTCAAGCTTTCAACATCCTCTGTGACAACACGCTGTGAGACGCTCGCAGCGGGGGTGGGGCATCTCATCCAACTGCGTTGCGGACTGCTCAATGTCTGTTGTATTGGAGGTCACTGTCACACTGAACCTCTTCACAATAGGCTTATTTCAGGCAGCCTGTGTAGATTTCAGTGGGATGACACAGCCCGTTGTACATCGTTCCACTAAGGTGTGTATAGATGTAATGCTTTCGAAGGGCTGGAAATTACATCTCCTTAACACAGGATAGCCAAAGTCAAATGGATAGAACCCGAGGATTTGCAGCAATTGTAGCTTTCCCTGGGTGCAGGGAACCATTGACTGAACGCGTAGCTATTCAGAATGTTGCTGTACAGCCATTCACTGTTATAAAGGAAAAGGGCTTCCATTCGATCAATGTGCTGGCGTGTGCAACCCTAATCAGTGGCTCGGGCAGCATTGTACCAGGTATCCTGGACAGTCACAGCTCACACATCCTCAGGAACTCAGATTCCACACCTCTTCACTGGCCCAGATTCCTTGTGAGGACTATGAGGTGATAAGGGCTCCGACAGTCGTCAATCTGTCCATGGAGGAAGCTTGGCACTCTGAAGAGTGGGTGATCACAGTACTCATGTCCTGGATGGACACCTCCACAGTGTTAGATCAGAAGACCCAACCTCACTAATACACTCACAAATCTTCACAGGCCTCACACTGAACTTTCAGCAACTGCTGCCTTGGGGAAGACTTCAGATGTATTGTTGTGTGATTCTGTGATACTGAGTATATCTGTCCATACACCAGTCTGTAATATCTGTTCACTGTACACACTGGAGTCTGGGAATATATCTAACTGTACACCGTACCCAGTCTGTAATATCTGTTCACTGTACACACTGGAGTCTGGGAATATATCTAACTGTACACCGTACCCAGTCTGTAATATCTGTTCACTGTACACACTGGAGCCTGGGAATATATCTAACTGTACACCGTACCCAGTCTGTAATATCTGTTCACTGTACACACTGGGGTCTGGGAATATATCTAACTGTACACTGTACCCAGTCTGTAATATCTGTTCACTGTACACACTGGGGTCTGGGAATATATCTAACTGTACACCGTACCCAGTCTGTAATATCTGTTCACTGTACACACTGGGGCCTGGGAATATATCTAACTGTACACCGTACCCAGTCTGTAATATCTGTTCGCTGTACACACTGGAGTCTGGGAATATAACAATTATATACCATACCATAAGGGAATCAGTGGTTATGGAAAGAAGGTAGGAGAATGGGGATAAGAAACATCTCATGATTGAATAGCGAAACAAACATTACAGGCCAAATAGCCTAATTCTGCTCCTATATCTTACGTTCTTATACCTAGTCTGCACTATTTGTTGATGTAGAAATTATGGGGTGAATTCAGTTGTAAAGGTTCACCTTCCCCTGTGTAAAATATTTATGATGCATTTTTTCTTTCCCACAGTTCCAGCCTGCCTTACACTGGATCCAAACTCAGCACATTATAGCCTCAGGATCAACAAAGAGCAGACCACTGTGTGCGCCACTAGCAAAATTAAAATGTCTGGTAATAACACAAAGGGGTTTGACAAGGCTCCATTTGTACTTGCGTCGCAGGGATTCACATCAGGGAAACACTTTTGGGAGGTGGAGGTCAGGGACAAGACTGCATGGGTTGTGGGCGTGACCAATGAGTCAGCCAATCGGAAGGGAAAGATAGAACTGGGGTCTGTAAATGGTTACTGGGCTTTGTGTCTGAGGGTTGATTGCGGCTATGTCGTCACTGAAAGCCCATCAGTCTCCCTGACTCTCAGTGTTGAGCCCAGGACCATTGGAGTTTACCTGGACTATGAGGGAGGACAGGTGATCTTTTACAATGGCGATGACATGTCCATTCTCCACACTTTCACTGACACCTTCACTGAGAAACTCTTCCCTTTCTTCTCACCTGGAAAGTTTGTTAAGCATGAAAACAGGGCTGCTCTGATGGTGTGGCATTAACTGCTGCTTCAAAGTACGGAGAGAATATTTCACCTCTCACACAGTAATTGTGAGAGACACCTGGAGGCAGTACTGGCGAAGGGGCTTGGCAATAGGTGAGTGGGCTTGGCGGGGGCAGGGGATGGTGAGAGGTGCCTGTGGGAGAAGGGAAGAAGAATTTTGGGCTGCTTAATTGTAATTTCCCTCTTGCTCTTGGCTTGAGATCATGGACATAATGTACACTGCCATACACGATGAAGATATTCCAATGTGGAATTCCGTGCCCATGCATCAACTGTCCGATCTGGAGCTCTTTGATATTTCCCCTGGGAGAGAGGCCCTGTTGCTCTGAATCCAGGGCCCATGTTTTAGATCCTAGCAGTGACACTCGCTATCAGGAAACTGGAGGAACAGGATCCCAGAGCAACATCACACTGTTCACACACAGGCGGGGGATAGTAATGGTAAAAATATATCAAATAAGTGTGAGCTGAGGATCAATAACATCACAGTCTGGGACATTGAGATAGTTAGGAGGCTTCAGCAAGTCTGAGCAAACCATGAACAGAGTAAAATCCTTTATATAGGGAATATTCAGGGATGGCCCAGAATTTTCAGGTAAGGGAACGGATTTTAGAAGTCCACCGCTTTTCTTATTTTCTTCAAAATAATTCAAAATCATTCATCAATTTGTAGTTATTGTTTAATCCTCATGTGGCATGTTTCTGCTATATAATAAATATTCAATGTTTACAAAGCCAAATTCTATGTCTGGAGTTTCTTTTTCGTCAAAAGGATCATCAAGTTAAATGGAAAGTTTCAACCCAAATATGCTGAATAAAACAGCAATTAGGGAGCAGATGTTGGATTGAGTCCCAGAGGCAGTGAGGAGTATGCCCAACCAGAGGGTGAGATGTCTGGTGTCAGAGGTTATGACATAGGGCTAGGTCATGGTCAATCATTCAGAGAGGTGCCAGGTGAACCTCCAAATGTGTACAAAGGGTGTACAGTTCTTCAGCATTTTTGACCTGGAGGTATTTGTAGGCCTTTAAGGCAATTGTGTCTCTGCTTCTTTAAGCTTTCTCCTGAGATATCCGTAGTTCGCCATTGGTCATAGGCAGTTTTCACAGAATTGTCATGGTGTAGAAGGAGACTATTTGGCCCATCATATCTGCACCAGCTCTCCAAATGAGTATTATGACTTGATGCCATTCCCCTGCATTTTCCATGTGCCACCGCACAATTTTCCCATTCTCCTTCCGTCTTGAATGCCTCGATTGAACCTGCCTCCACCACACTTCCGGGCAGTCCTTTCCAGACTCCAACCACTCGCTGTGAAAAGAAGCTTTTTTTCACATCTCAACTCGTACATGAACATGTTTTCCAGCTCTAAGTAGAGAGGAGCTATCAGGTTATTGCATGTTTCCCTCCGGAGGTTGCTTGAGGAATGTGGCACTATCTGGCAGTTTAAGGCTGCATGGTGCAGCAGTGTCTGAGTGCACGTCATGCTTCGGTCCAGGTGGAGGGTAGGGGTTTGGGAGACTGCAGGATAATGGACAGGGTAATTGAGTTGATGGGATAATGTCACGACTCTGACATTCCACATGGAATAACACTTGGACACAACCTGGGCTCACATCTCAGAGGCTGGGATTTCCTGACCTCTTGGAAACTCTGCCTTATCAAAGCAAAAATAGAATCAGAAAATGTGGCAAACATTCAGCAGGCCTGACAGCACCAGTGGAGAGAGCGAGACGCAGGGTTAATGGGCTCAAGTTTACACTTTCCTGTCTTTGGATTTGAAGGTGGGGGTGGGCAATATATAAAATCCACTGAGTGACCTATTTTGTGACCCCACCCTAGAACATAGAACATAGAACATAGAACAGTACAGCACAGAACAGGCCCTTTGGCCCTCGATGTTGTGCCGAGGAATGATCACCCTACTTAAACCCACGTAACCCGTATACCCGTAACCCAACAATCCCCCCATTAACCTTACACTACGGGCAATTTAGCATGGCCAATCCACCTAACCCGCACATCTTTGGACTGTGGGAGGAAACCGGAGCACCCGGAGGAAACCCACGCACACACGGGGAGGACGTGCAGACTCCACACAGACAGTGACCCAGCCGGGAATCGAACCTGGGACCCTGGAGCTGTGAAGCATTGATGCTAACCACCATGCTACCGTGAGACCCTGTTTGAAATTAGCACGGGGAGGTGGCAGGAGGCTGCTGAGGTCCTGAGAGACCAACTGTATGTCACTTAAGGGTCTCATCCCACCATTGTTTGTATTATACCCTGGACAGGGTGGTGGCCATGCCAAGCTCCAATTGCATGAGCTGGTGTTGGGCAAGGCAAGGAACAGCCCTTGTGGGCTCCTGGGCTATTTCGAGTGATTACGCCAAAGGTCACCTGCTCTTTAACTCTTCCATTGATCATTTGAATGCCCCCCCCCCCCCCCCCCCCCCCCGGCCCTCACCAAAACTGCATGGCAGAACATCTGGAATCCTCGGCGTGAGAATGCTGCCTGCAGTCCCCCATTTGTTTCCATGACAGTGTATCAAAAATTCTTCCTTCCAAAAACAATCCAACAGCAGAATAAACGCCCAAACAAATAATCACAGCTCCATCTTTTGTAATCTCTGAGATCAATATTTAGATCACTCTAATTCGACATTTTTAACGTTTATGACTGCCATATCAGCAGTCAGGTCCGGTTCAGCTAAACACATTCATAGTGGAGAGTAGATCTTGCTCATGTGAAGTTGTTCATTTTGGAAGGGAGAACAGAAACAGAGTATTATTTAAATGGAGAAAACCTGCAGAAAGCTGCAAAACAAAGGGACTTGTCAGTACTTATGGACGAAAGCTAGTACGCAGTGTAGCCATGCTGGCCACGCAAAATGGACACTGAGCCAAACTAAAATGGAAGACTGCTGGGAAACAGACAGTTTAGCCAGAACAGCAGTCTGCAAAGAGCAGTTTGCATTCTGCAGCAGCAGAAACCAGTTTGGGCTCAGGTGAAAAGACCTTAGCTAGGTGCAAATGGCAAAACGCTTTGCATGCTAATGAGGCCATCAGACTTGAACACCCACACAATAGATACATTTGGTTCTGAATGGACACATTCTAATCAAGACCCAGACATCGAGGCACCAGAAACCTCCAAACAAAAGGACATAAGAAACGCCCCCTCCATCACGGAGACCCCCTCGCATTGGGGAATTAATCCAGTATCGATAAGAAATTGATCCAATAGGTAGAGCCCGCCCGAGAAGAGGGAAGGACAATGGAACCCCTATAAAAGATAGGGACCTCGTGTTGTCCGGTCTGTTAAACCCGTGCTCCGGCTCTGACTGACATCTCGCATCCTGACTCCAGCCGTTGAGCACCAGCCGCCGAAACCGTAAGTTCAACGCTCGCTACGCGATCCAAGCCCACTAGACTCCCAAGTACCAGAACGCTTGCTGAAGGCTGCAGACAAAACCAGGACGAAGGCCTCGTTCTCTGACCTTGCCTGTTCCTGTTAGATAAGTATTCTGTTTGCTTAAGTTTAGTTATAGCTTAGTCTCTTAGTGTGCATGAGTATTTATTATAACTGTATAATAAATATTGATCGTTTGAACTTTACTAATCGGTGTATCGTCTTTATTACTTTGAACTTGACCTTGGAATACTTGTGACGTTGCCTATACGGCAACTGGCGACTCCAGAGCTAAATAATTACATAGAACAGAGCCTAGCAGTGTTAAGCACACGTCGAACTCGGAGGCGTGTTAATACACTCCAATAAACGCGTTTTACGCCCATAGTAAAACATGCAACATTTAGTGGCGACTCCGCCGGGACCCTGTTGTAAGTGGAAACACCACAGTGTCCAGGACCCTGAAATTTGAATTAGAACTCCAAATTGCAGAGAAAGAAAGAGATCACAAGTATTCAAGGTGTTCAAAATAATAAGCGAAATTCGGAAGTGTGTTTTAGTGCATGCGTACTAACAGGGCTGTAAGGTAAAACTGGAAGCTTTTTGTTGCGACAAACTTTCGGTAGTTTTGTGATCGGAAAATAGCGTAAGCCGTACCCTTTTTACGAAACACAACCCCAACAACCCCCTGTTCCAAATTATAAAAAGAGAGTCAGAGGAAATGGCCATGCAGGCAATGGAACGTCTGATGGATCCAGCAAAGTTTGTGGTCGCAGCGACCAGCAGCAGTAGCAGAGTAGGCCAGTGTCCCACGTGGGAGCTGGAACTCCGCAAATATCTGCAGGGAAAGGGATGGCCCCTTTGGAAAGAGTTTTGTGCAAATGAGGAGACAGGTCCCGGAAGTATAGGTCATACTTGGTGGGAGAACCTCTCTCAAATACACAAAAAGAGTTTAGGTAAAGCACGCAAGCCGATGGCGATTGTGTCCTGCTTGGCACAGTTGCGAGGCGCAGAGGAGGTCATCAGGACGCTCCGGGCAGATTTAGAGGAAAGGAACCGAATGAGTAAGGTCGATGTCAGGGACGTCGAGAAAGAAAACCTGGAATTAAAAGGGAAGTTGGCAGAGAAGGATAGAGAGGTGGATGATGCCAAGAGGGCTCACCAGTCTTGTCTAGCTCATCTGAGCAGTTCCCAGACCCAGTATGAGAAAGCCTATCAGGACGTGCAACGTGCCGTTCTGATAAGACAGGAATCGGAAAAGCAGGTGGAGGCATTGCAGAGGCAATGTTCCGATCTCAAAGCAGCTTTGAGAGCACTCCATGCTGCAACGACCGAACAAAGACAAAGCACAGTTGACCACGCGAAATGCAGGAAACAGATTGCGGAACTGCAATCTCTGCTTTCGGTGCAGAATGGCTTCCAAAGCACCTTTGGAGCACAGTTAGATGGGGAAAACGCCCCAGATTGGCAGGAATTAAGCGAGACAGCGCAGCGTTATGTTCAGGGAACATGTGCGCCAGCAGCTCAGCAGAAACGACAGGCACCCCAACCCCCCACAGCTCAGATCATAACCGCACCCATGAATCCCGTAACCACACAGAGGAAAGCCGAATCAGAAGGCGCCCCAGACATAACCTACACCACCCCTTTAACAGTAACCCAGCTAAGGGACGCTTGTGAAAAGATCACTCCGTTCCTCCCCACCGCAGACCCCCACCAGTTTTTCGCTAAAGTAAAACAGCAGGCTACCATGTACGGCCTGGATGAGAGAGAGCAGGTTAAGCTCACCGTGCTGAGCTTAGACCAGAGTGTAGTGGCAGCCCTCCCCGACCCACAAAACGTGGCAGGAGGCAGCCTAGAGGAGATGCACACTGCCATTTTAGATGCCATCGGGTACAATAGAGGTGACCCCGTAGAAGGATTGAATAAGTGCAGGCAGAAGAGATCCGAACACCCCACAGCATTCGCAGGGAGGCTGTGGATTCATTTCAGCGCAGTTTTCGGACAGCTAGATAGAGCGCATTTAACCCGCGAAAACATGGTTAAGTGGACGCGCACAATTATCTCACACGCAACAGAAGCAGGACAGAGCGCTTGCAATAGTTACGACCCCTCAGAAGAGGCCCATAACGAAAAATGGGTCCTGAAAAGATTGTCCCGCGCTTGGGAGCAATCGCTTCAGGCAAAAGGAAAAGTTACATTCCCAGAAGAGGCTCAGGCTGCTGCAGATATCCAAGCAGTCAGAGAGCACCAGAAGCCCGCATGGGTAAATGAAGGCAAGAGCAGCCCTCAACAGAAAGGACAGGAATGCTATAACTGTGGACAGTTAGGGCATTGGGCAAAAGAGTGTAATGCACCCCAGCGATCTCAGAGAGGCCAGCAGACAGGCACTCTGAACCGCAACAAAGCAAAACCCATCCACAATGTAGCAGTACAGTCAGGACCCACCAATGTGGACGAGACGAACTGACGGTGTTCGGGCTCCCCCACTTGGGTCTGTGACACACTATGGGACTCATCAGGGAGGCCCGTAGTCACAGCAAAAGTCAAAGGGAAGCCCATAGAGTTACTGTGGGACACAGGAGGATCCCGCACCACCATTAACTCCACAACCACGGCACACATAGACACGTGGCCGACCACCTCCACCATCACACTTAGCGGGTTCACCGGACACTCGCAGCAGGGACACATTACAGCACCCATAGCAATTCAGCTAGGGACCATTAGCACAAGGCACCCCGTAGTTTTAGTAAATCTTCCCCGGACAGCAGAACACATCCTGGGGATAGATTTTATGAACGCTCATAGCTTGTCGTTCGACCCAGTGAACCAGTGTGTCTGGCGAATGGCGAGATCAGACAGAGCCCCAGCCACCCTCACAGTAGGAGACTACGCTAATCGGATTAGCGCAGTGGGAGAGTACTCATTCGACCTGACTACACTCCACACCGACAGACAAATTAAGGCCCTACTAAACAAACACAGGACAGCATTTGCAAGTCACCGTCATGACTGTGGCAGAATGACTGGACAAGTTCATGTTACCGGACAGGACCCCCGACCGCAAAAGCAGTATAGATTTCCCCTTGAAGCAGAGGTGGAAATAGAAAAAGTTATAGGCAGCTTGTTGGACCAAGGTGTACTGAGAACGGTAGCCTCCACCAACAATGCCCCTATTTGGCCAGTGAGGAAGCCCGATGGATCATGGCGGCTGACCATCGATTATCGGGAACTCAACAAAGTAACCCCCGCAGTAGCCCCAACGGTAGCTACTAGTCCCGAGACCATGCTCAAGCAGGGTCTCAACGCCAAGTACTTCACGGTATTGGACATCAGTAATGGATTCTGGTCAATACCATTGGCAAAAGCGTGCCAATACAAATTCGCATTCACTTTTAAAACGCAGCAGTACACGTGGACATGCCTCCCACAAGGATTCCACAATTCACCCTCCATTTTCCACCGACAGCTGGCAAGTGGATTAGAAAAATTTTCCCGACCCGATTGTCTGGTACAGTATGTAGACGACCTACTACTGCAGACAGACACAAAGGCAGAGCACATTTCGCTTCTGGCCGAACTCCTGGAACTCTTAACTGAAATTGGCTGTAAAGTTAACCCGAAAAAGGCCCAAATATTGGAAAGTAAAGTGATGTATTTGGGAACAGTCATCACGCACGGCAAACGCGAGATCGAATTCAAAAGAATTGATTCGATCGTCAAATTGCCCCTTCCCCAGAATGTTTCAGCCCTCCGGTCGTTTTTAGGACTGGTTGGCTATTGTCGGAACCACATCGACGGATTCGCGACAAAAGCCGCCCCACTTTCAGACCTCCTTAAGAAAGGAGCCCCCTGGGAATGGCTTCCGCAGCATACCGGCGCTGTGGAAGAGTTGAAACGAGCCCTTAGTGCAGCACCCGCGCTGCTAGTCCCCGACCAACTTTCACCGTACGCAATAGAGGTAGCGTGCACCGATCTGAACCTCTCGGCCGTGTTGCTTCAAGAACGGCACGAGCAGCTAAGACCAGTGGCTTATGCCTCCCGACTGTTAGACCCGGTAGAACAAGGATTTTCAGCCTGTGAGAGGCACCTCCTTGCTGTCTTCTGGGCAGTGCAGTATTTCTCATACATCACCGGACTCAACCCCATTACTATTCTGACCGAACATACACCCACACAGCTACTACTAGACGGTCGACTGAAGGACGGTTCAGTTAGCCAGATTAGGGCAGCTAGGTGGACCCTACTTTTACAAGGACGGGACATTACAGTAAAACGGACACGCACACACACATACTTAGCAGACAACCTCCAATACCCCGGACAGCCCCATGACTGTGAAATTGTAGCTCCCCTGCATAACACAGGACCCTTTTTAGCCAAAACACCCCCCAGGAAGATAGGGAACCCGAAACAAAGCCCCCAGCCCACAGACACGTGTGGACCCTTGAGGATTTATGTAGACGGTTCCTCCACAGTTTTAAATGGTGAGCGTATCACAGGATGCGGTATCTATGTAGAGGACGCGCAGGGGCGCGCTCTCGAAGAGATAGCTCTTAAGTTACCAGGTCACTTAGGCGCGCAGGCAGCAGAGCTAGCAGCCATAGCGTACATAGTGGACCACCCCGATTCTTTCCCCAGCCCAGCAGACATATATTCAGACAGCTTATATGTCTGCAATAGCCTAACAGATTTTCTGCCCCTGTGGAGGACACGAGGTTTTGTCTCCGCAGACGGAAAACCCCTTCCATCAGCCCCCTTACTCCAGCATATCCTAGAGAAAGCGAAGGACAGGACCTTCGGCATTATAAAAGTTCGCAGCCACCATAGGTCATCACCCCCTGGGAATGTAAAAGCCGACGCGTTGGCTAAGGCAGGTTCCAGGAGAGGACACTTATGGACCCCCCCAGCTAGCGCACCAGCTAGCGCCCCTGTGAGCGCAGTCCAAGTCTCACAGACTGATATTAAAGATCTCGTGGCAGCACAGAAACAGGACGGAGACCTCAGGGAGGTTTTCAAGGGAAACTTTGTGCCTGCGTACGAGCACTTTAAACACACACTGACCACACATGAGGGTGTGATCATTAAGGACCAACTTTATGTGGTCCCACAGCAGGACAGGAATCAGATGATTGCCTTGTTCCATGACGGACACGGGCATCAGGGAATTGATGCAACAACGAGGCACCTCAGGCAACTCTGTTGGTGGCCTAATCTCAGGAATGATGTAACGCACTACATAGAGAATTGCCTGATTTGTGCTCAGAATAACCCGGAGCGGTATTCTAAGAAAGCACAACTTCGGCATACTCGCCCAGTTAACGGCCCTTGGACAAACCTCCAGATCGACTTTATAGGTCCATTGCCCCCTTGCAGGAATGGCTATAAATACGTTCTGGTGGTGATAGATACATTTACCAAATGGGTAGAGGCATTTCCCTCGCGAACAAACACAGCTAAGACAGCTGCAAAGATCCTGACCCACCACATCTTCACGAGATGGGGTTTACCCCGAAGTATCGATTCGGACCAGGGATCTCACTTTACAGGACGGGTCATGAGGAACGTCCTGACAATATTCGGAATCAAACAGAACTTCCACATTGCGTATCATCCACAGTCCAGCGGGATTGTGGAGCGCATGAATCGGACCCTAAAAACTACCCTCAGGAAAATGGTCCAAGAGAATAATTCAACATGGGATTCAGTGCTCCCATTTGCACTTATGTTCATAAGGAACACTGTCTCCACATCGACAGGATACACACCACACACACTCATGACCGGACGCCCTATGAAAGGTACAGAATTCCTTTTAGGACTGGACATGACAAGCCCCGAAGTGACGGCCCTCACACATGAAAAGGCAGTTAAAGATCTAGTTGAGACTGTGAGGTCTGCACAGCTCGCAGCCGCAGTCCAGCTAGGGAAACGCCGACAGCAACGGACTGCCTGTTTCAATAAGACCGTCCACACCACAGAATTCCAGGTTGGGCAACAGGTAATGTTATCTGTTTATAACCCCAGCAGTTTTTTGGCTCCAAAATATTCCGGTCCCTACTCAATTTCGGACAAAATTAGCCCCTCCGTTTACAGAATAAAGTATCCTAATGGGAAGACCGCGTGGTTCCATATAAACCAGTTAAAGGCTTATGGAACACAGGCCAACCATGCTCACCATGTCCTGCTAGACGCGGCAGAACACTTCACCCCGCCCACCAGAGACACTTTTCCACCATCCCCCTCACAGACCAGTTCATCAACGGACTCGCCCACGACTCCGCCCACAGACCACTACAGACCACGCCCCGACACGCCCACAAGCTGCCACAGCAGAGACAGTAGGACAGACACTGACTCTGAAGACAGCGACAGCACACAGCCATACAGCCCACACTGCACCAACTACGACCCCGACTCCAGTGACCCCATGGAAGTCACCTACCTCAAATATCCAGAACCACCACCCGACCCCGACTACCCCGACAACACACTCGACACTACACAATGGCACAGGGACAATTCCTACAGACTTGTCCGCAATGACGAGAGTGACCCCCGGTCACACAACTCCAAAATAGCATGCCTGATCCACACAAGGGTGTGGGATCCGGGAGAGCAGGACGACACGGTGTCTGACTCCCGACACGGCAACCCCTTTGTGACCCTGTTCACAGAGGCAGAATCAAAGTGAGGTGTCCAGATGATGTAAGATAGGAATCGTTTAAGGGAAACGATGTCCTTTCTGATGGAACCTGCACGTATGTTTGTCTTCGTTTTATGTTTGTTTGTCTCAGGATTGTACATTGTTCAGCTGGAGGATGGACATCTTCTTTTCAGCTGAAAAGATTGTGACCACCTCACATGCACGTTAGTTTGTCCGCAGATACTTTTGAGAACTTCGGTTTGATTGGAGATCTTTTCCAAAGTTGTAACACTTGTGACAGCCTGGTGAGCAGCTCACCGTATCGTCTAGAATATCTGAAGACCAGCTCATGTCCTCAGTTGGAGCATCTTGGCTCCCTTGGTTTCTTTTTTAGGTGCCCCTCTATTCGGCGAAATAGAGGCTGCAAGTCATGGTCAACACATTCGTACCCGTTTCTTTCCAGGTTACTCAGGCAGTGGACAAACGGCACTGAGGACCCGCCCTGTCTGAGAACCAACCCTTGGTCAGCCAAGCTCGGGTATGGCACAGCACGCCCTACCCGGGGATTCCATCCAACTCGTACCCGTAGCGGCCCATACGCAACTCATTCGGATGTTTATTTCCAAGTTTGTTTTCATTTTACGTTAGGTAGCCCTTCGGCCGCCATCCCACATGCTATTTACATCCGGGAACATTCGGATGGTAAATCAGCAAAGCCTGCGAGACGGCTCGCAGAAGGAAGGATTGTTAGGTGTATGCTGGTCTTTAAATTCGCTTTTTGAAAAAAAATGAGGGGAGTCACAGGGTGTGACTTAGCCAGTCATTTTAAAGGGTCAATTGGGATTTGAAAGACAGATGCACTAACAAGTAAAGGTCTTAAACTGTGTATTGACAGATACTGTGCTTGATCCCAAAGGTTTCAAAGGACGAGACAGAGGTCGAAGCCAGGATTGTCAATACCGGAGGAAGAAGGAAGAGAAAGAAGAAGAACAACAAAAGATGATGGAAGCCCACTTATTACTGTTTAATGTCATATGTATATGTGTGGAAACAAGACACGTTTCCCCCACAACCCCCACCGTAAATGTTTCCATTACAGCAAACCCCCAGTGCTCAGCTCTGATCAGCGAGGTTCAGACCTGGTGTACTAAATTCATGACGTGGTACTCCATGTCCTACATAATCGAATCACTGTTGGTGATCGCGATCCTCATCATCCTAGTGCAGACCCTCAGGTTGAGGAAATGGAAGAGGAGAGCCTCTCGTTCCAGCACCTCACCCATCTATAGAGTGCAATCCCCCATCTTCGGATTCCACCAAACCCCTCAACCCCTCACTAATTACAACACTCTGTAAATAAAATTCAGCCATGTATTATATTGTTCCATACTCGACTGCCGAGTTGGGAAGTGTGATGTTGTGGTGTGAATGGTTAAGGTTTTAGAGTGATTAAATGTTTAAGTTAAGGTTAAGGTTAATAGTGATAGGTAGAGGTTCCCAGTTGTAGTAATGCATGTCCCTTTGACATAGGGCCAAGTAGAAATGTTAGTTAAAATTTTTTTTCTCTTCTTCCCATAGTTTAGAACAGAGTAGAACAGGAACTGGCAAGAGGTCAGAACACAAGGAAGGCAAAGTACATAGGTGATCCTTCACAATAGTATGATTGTGAGGATCACAAGGAGGGAATGTAGCCATGCTGGCCACGCAAAATGGACACTGAGCCAAACTAAAATGGAAGACTGCTGGGAAACAGACAGTTTAGCCAGAACAGCAGTCTGCAAAGAGCAGTTTGCATTCTGCAGCAGCAGAAACCAGTTTGGGCTCAGGTGAAAAGACCTTAGCTAGGTGCAAATGGCAAAACGCTTTGCATGCTAATGAGGCCATCAGACTTGAACACCCACACAATAGATACATTTGGTTCTGAATGGACACATTCTAATCAAGACCCAGACATCGAGGCACCAGAAACCTCCAAACAAAAGGACATAAGAAACGCCCCCTCCATCACGGAGACCCCCTCACATTGGGGAATTAATCCAGTATCGATAAGAAATTGATCCAATAGGTAGAGCCCGCCCGAGAAGAGGGAAGGACAATGGAACCCCTATAAAAGATAGGGACCTCGTGTTGTCCGGTCTGTTAAACCCGTGCTCCGGCTCTGACTGACATCTCGCATCCTGACTCCAGCCGTTGAGCACCAGCCGCCGAAACCGTAAGTTCAACGCTCGCTACGCGATCCAAGCCCACTAGACTCCCAAGTACCAGAACGCTTGCTGAAGGCTGCAGACAAAACCAGGGCGAAGGCCTCGTTCTCTGACCTTGCCTGTTCCTGTTAGATAAGTATTCTGTTTGCTTAAGTTTAGTTATAGCTTAGTCTCTTAGTGTGCATGAGTATTTATTATAACTGTATAATAAATATTGATCGTTTGAACTTTACTAATCGGTGTATCGTCTTTATTACTTTGAACTTGACCTTGGAATACTTGTGACGTTGCCTATACGGCAACTGGCGACTCCAGAGCTAAATAATTACATAGAACAGAGCCTAGCAGTGTTAAGCACACGTCGAACTCGGAGGCGTGTTAATACACTCCAATAAACGCGTTTTACGCCCATAGTAAAACGTGCAACATTTAGTGGCGACTAGGGGCAGCAGATAATCAGGAAGGCAAATGGACAATTGGCCCTTGTTTCAAGGGGGTTGGAGTATAAGAGTTGGAAGTCTTGCTGCAACTGTACAAGATACTGGTCAGACCACATCTGGAGCACTGTGAGCAGTTTTGGTCCCCGTTTTTAAGGAAAGGTATTGGGCGCATTCTACTGGTCGGGTTACGCCCGAAAGATAGCACGGCGCAACTCGGCCAGTAGATGCTAGGAGATCCTCTTCCAGGATCTACCTGACCCGCTACATCTCACGAGACCTATCATGATGCCGCAAAATGTCGCGACATGAATCCTGTCCATTGTGGGTGGATCACTTTTTGGCAAGTCTGTATATTAGAGTGACACAGCTAATCTCACTCTGATACGCACTACCACGATCCACCCAAGGCATTGAGATCTAAACCCCCTCGCCTTGGAGATCTTGGGTGAGTGCCGTTCAGTGCTGGTCTCCACAAATGGGGACTAGATGGATTGGCACTCATGGGAGTCTAGGATCACAGGCCACCCAGGTTCTTTACCTCTCGGCAGGATGACACCCTGGCATTGCTAGTGCCATGTGGGCACCTTGGCACTGCCAGCTTGGCACCCTGGAACGGCCACCTGGCCTCCAGCCTGGCACTGCCAAGCTGTCCAGGGGGAACTGCCAACCTGGAATCCTGGAAGCACTGCCAGGCAGGCAGAGTCAAGCTGGCATTTTTTCCGTGCTGTGGATAAGGACTGGGGGCAAACTGAGCGGGTGTGGGGGTTGAGGGAAGTTGCGGGGGGAATGAGGAAACCCTTATAGGTGAGTTGGGCTTTAGGGGTGGTTCGGGAGACACGTCACTGGTCAAAACGTCAGGACGCCCCATCTCCTTCTGCACTGACAAGTTCCAGCAAGTGAAGCAACAAAGAAAAGTACAGGACAGGAACAGGCCCTTCGGCCCTCCAAGCCTGCGCCGTCAATGCTGCCCGTCTGAACTAAAATCTTCTACACTTCCGGGTCCGTATCCCTCTATTAAAGGAAACAGGATGAAGTGCAGCCTCGTCGGGATTTTGCTCACAGGGTATCTACCCAAATTGGAGTTGAATAGCATGATATTTCTCAGCACTCCGAGCACCACAAAGCACCCAGCTAAATGAGCTCGCTACAGGACTCTGTTCCCATTCGGATAGATCAGGCCCATCATTTCATTGGAAGGGGTTCAGAGAAGGTTCACTGGGACGATCACCAGTATGGAGGGATTGTCTCTCGAGCAAAGGTTAAACAGGTTGGGACTCTATGCATTAGAATGTAGAAGAATGAGAAGGGATTTCGTTGAAACATACAGGATTCTTAAGGGGATTAACAGGGTAAATACTGAGAGGATGTTTCCCTTGTGGGAGAGTCTCGGACCAGAGGGTATAGTCTCAGAATAAAGGGGTACCAATTTAAGGCAGAGATGAGGAGGAATTCCTTTTCTCGGAGGATTGTGAGTCTATGGAATTCCTTGACAGAGAGCTGTGGGGCAGTCCTTGGGCGGGATTCTACGTTAGCTGACGGCAAAATCGGGAAATGCGATTGGACGGAAAATAGCTTCCAATGGCAAAATCGTGGCAGGTGCCCATTTGACGCCAAATCGCAATTCTCCGTCAAGTCAGAAACGGTGTCAATGTGTTTCATTCCACATGTACAGTAGACCATTTGTGTATTATTAGCGGGACCGACCCAGTATTCTCTGGGGCCTCTGCGATTCTCCGCCTGTGATGGGCCGAGTTCCCGATGGCGTGGTTCACTTATGCTTTTAAAAATCGTGAAACCGGTGTTGCGCTTGCTGAGGGAGAGAGGGGGGTACGGAAGGTGTCCAACATCGCCATAGTTTGCTGACACTTATGCTTTTGGTTGGGGAGCTTTTGCCAGGGTTGGGGGGAGTAGTGGGGGGTGGCCAGGAGGTGGGCTGTGGGGTCAGGGTAGGCGGACATGGATCACCATTGCCACGGCTGGCAAGGCAGCCATAAAGCTGTGCACACCGTTAACATCCTAATTTGAACCCGGTGCTTCCCTCTTGGGCAACCCCCTGGGTGCCCTCTGACCCAAGCCCAGCTATCAGCTGTATGGGCATGCTCCAGCACAACCAGTGCTATATTATTGGCTGGGATAAGTGTGGGTGGGGAGGGTAATGTGTATGTGTGGCTGCAGCTTGACAGCTTCCCTACTGTCACGGACCAAACGAATCCCACACCGCTTTTCATTGGAATTGATTGATGCGGCACTGGTGCTAGCCCCTCAACGGTAGCAAAATTGGTCCAGATGCGGCACTGGTTGTTCTGTCGTAAAAGTTCACGGATTCTGAGTCGGAGTCAACACAGTCTCAGAAATGGCGAATCCCACCAGTTGTGTATGTTTAAGGCTGAAATGGATAGATTCTTGATCAGTCAGGGAATCAAGGGTTATGAGGAAAGGGCAGGGAAATGGAAATGATGAATGCTGGATCAGCCATGATCCTATCGAATAGCAGAGCAGGCTCGAGAGGCCGAATGGCCGACTCCAGTTCCCATTTTGCATTGTCGACTGGTCCTACGGTCTTATGCGATAGGGTAGAGACATAGAACATAGAACAGAGAACAGTACAGCACAGAACAGGCCCTTCGGCCCTCGATGTTGTGCCGAGCCATGATCACCCTACTCAAACCCACGTATCCACCCTATACCCGTAACCCAACAACCCCCCCCTTAACCTTACTTTAATTAGGACACTACGGGCAATTTAGCATAGCCAATCCACCTAAACTGCACATCTTTGGACTGTGGGAGGAAACCGGAGCACCCGGAGGAAACCCACGCATCACAGGGGGAGGACGTGCAGACTCCACACAGACAGTGACCCAGCCGGGAATTGAACCTGGGACCCTGGAGCTGTGAAGCATTTATGCTAACCACCATGCTACCCTGCTGCCCTTGCCTTAAAACAGGCATTGTCAAAGTCGGGGGCGGGACCCGCGGATGGGTCGCGGGTGGGTGTCGGGAGGGTCGCGGAGCCGTCCGTTGCGGAGCTCCCAATTGCACAAATTCGCACTCAACAGCCGCAGCAGCCGGCTTTTAACAATGCGAGCTGCTGCGGCCTTCAAAACGGCTGGGTGCCCGATCAGCGGGCACACATGCGCAGTGCGGCTGCATTTTTAAAAATATGCTCCCAGCCTTTTTGAAGTGGTGATATGAGCACACTGAGAAGTCTTACAACACCAGGTTAAAGTCCAACAGGTTTGTTTCAAACACGAGCTTTCGGAGCGCAGCTCCTTCCTCAGGTGAATGAAGAGGTATGTTCCAGAAACATTTATATAGACAAAGTCAAAGATGCCAGACAATGCTTGGAATGCGAGCATTTGCAGGTAATTGAATGTTTACAGATCCAGAGATAGGGGTAAACCCCAGGTTAAAGAGGTGTGAATTGCCTCAAGCCAGGACAGTTGGTAGGATTTGGCAAACCCAGGCCAGATGGTGGGGGATGAATGTAATGCGACATGAATCCCAGGTCACGGTTGAGGCCGTACCCATGTGTGTGGAACTTGGCTATAAGTTTCTGCTCGGTGATTTTGCATTGTTGGGCATCAAACAACTGTGCAACCTCAAACAAGCCATTGTTTGCAGCAAACTACCCAGCATTCAGAACAGAGACCAGACACCACACAACCCTGCCATGGCAATCTCTGCAAGACGTGCCAGATCATTGACATGGGTAACACCATTACGCACGAGAACACCACCCACCAGGTACGCGGCACATACTCGTGGGACTCGGCCAATGTTGTCTCCCTCATACGCTGCAGGAAAGGATGTCCCAAAGCGTGGTACATTGGTGAGACCATGCAGACACTGCGACAACGAATGAACGGACATCGTGCAACAATCACCAGGGAGGAATGTTCCCTTCCATTCTGGGAATACTTCAGCAGTCAAGGGCATTCAGCCTCTGATCTTCGGGTAAGCGTTCTCCAAGGCGGCCTTCAGGACACGCGACAAAGCAGAATCGCCGAGCAGAAACTTATAGCCAAGTTCCACACACATGAATGTGGCCTCAACCGGGACCTTGGATTCATGTCACATTACATTCATCCCCCACCATCTGGCCTGGGCTTGCGAAATCCTACCAACTGTCCTGGCTTGAGACAATTCACACCTCTTTAACCTGGGGTTAGCCCTATCTCTGGATCTGTAAAGACTTAATTACCTGCAAATGCTCGCATTCAAAGCATTGTCTTGCAATTTTGACTTTGTCTGTATGTATGTTTCTGGAACATACCTGTTAATTCACTTGAGTAAGGTTGGGTCCCTATAGCCCTCCAATGGAACCTGTTAGATGAAGGTGAAGCCATCCGGTGTCGTAAAGTATGGAGTCTCCATCTGTCCAAAATTAAGCTCCACAGCACAATTGTGACACAGAGCATGCGGAAATAAGGCTCTGTCAGCGAGTCTGTCTTTCCCGATCTTAAATGCGACATCCAGAATGCTCTTGACTGCTGAAGTGTTCCCCGACTGGAAGGGAACATTCCTGCCTGGCGATTGTCGCGTGATGTTCGTTCATCCGTTGTCGCAGCGTCTGCATGGTCTCGCCAATGTACCACGCTTCGGGACATCCTTTCCAGCAGCATATGAGTAGACTACATTGGCCGAGTTGCACGAGTATGTACCACGTACCTGGTGGGTGGTGTTCTCACATGTAATGGTGGTATCCATGTCGATGATCTGGCACGTCTTGCAGAGATTGCCATGGCAGGGTTGTGTGGTGTCGTGGTCACTGTTCTGAAGGCTGGGTAGTTTGCTGCAACCAATGGTTTGTTTGAGGTTGTGCAGTTGTTTCAAGGCAAGCAGTGGGGGTGTGGGGATGACCTTGGCAAGATGTTCATCTTCATCGATGACGTGTTGAAGGCTGCAAAGAAGATGGCGTAGTTTCTCCGCTCCGGGGAAGTACTGGACGACGAAGGGTACTCTGTTGGATGTGTCCCGTGTTTGTCTTCTGAGGAGGTCAGTGCGGTTTTTTGCTGTGGTGCGTTGAAACTGTCGATCGATGAGTCGAGCGTCATATCCCGTTCGTACGAGGGCATCTTTCAGCGTCTGTAGATGTCTGTTATGCTCCTCCTCGTCTGAGCAGATCCTGTGTATACGGAGGGCTTGTCCATCAGGGATGGCTTCTTTAATGTGTTTAGGGTGGAAGCTGGAGAAGTGGAGCATCGTGAGGTTATCCGTGGGCTTGCGGTAAAGCGAAGTGCTGAGGTGACCGTCCTTGATGGAGACGAGTGTGTCCAAGAATGCAACTGATTTGGAGAGTAGTCCATGGTGTCTGAAGGTGGGATGAAATTTATTTGATGTTATCGTGTAGTCATTTCAGTGATTCTTCACCGTGGGTCCAAAGGAAAAAATGTCATCGATGTATCTGATGTATAACTTCAGTTGAAGGTGAGGAGGTCTTGTTCACACTTGTGCATGAAGATGTTAGCATATTGAGATGCGGATTTGGTCCCCATGGCTGTTCCGTGCGTCTGGATGAAGAACTTGTTGTCGAAGGTGAAGACGTTGTGATCCAGAAGGAAGCGGATGAGTTGCAGAATTGCGTCTGGAGATTGGCAGTTGTCAGTGTTGAGTACTGAGGCAGTTGTAGCAATGCCGTTGTCATGGGGGATGCTGGTGTAGAGTGCCGAGACATCCATTGTGACGAGGAATATTCCTGGTTCAACTGGTCCATGGGTGCTGAGTTTCTGTAAGAAGTACGTCGTGTCGCGACAGATGCTGGGCCTGTTGGACTGTAACCTGGTGTAAGACGTCTTACTGTGCTCACCCCAGTCCAATGCCAGCATCTCCACATCATGGAAAATACAGGATTGGCTAAGGACAAAAAGGCAGGCTTATGGCAGAGTTAAGGGCTCAAAACAGTGGATGTCCTGAGGAGTATAGAAAGTGGAGTACTTAAAAAAGTTAATTAGCGACTTCCGGTGGCAGCTATGAAGTGAGAGGTCTCATGTAAGGTGGCTCTTTCCTGAGGACTTTAATTTTGGCCCTTTATGCCCATTTAGTGGGTGCTGTGCAGGTGAAAAAGTGACATAGTGGAAGAGTTAGGATTCCTCCTCCAGTGTGGGATGTCTAAAGGTTACCAAACGAGGAGTGTGTCACTTTTCAGATTGAGAGAACATGCAGGTGGTGAAAACATGGCAAAGGGACCTGTGGCATTGTTGCCCACTCAGTGGATGACCATGAGGTTGGTGAAGTTCCTGACAACAGAACTTAGAAATCAGATGGTCATGGGCGATCTGGAAAAGGTGACGGTGCCAATTCGGGAAGCTCTGGAAAGGGCGGGAGAGGGGTTCGAGGATCGGTTGGAGATGGTCTCAGATCATGAGGATCAGATTGTCTCCTTTGAGGCAGAGCTGATGATGATGCCAGAGGGGCAAAATGTGATGAATGCCAAGATGGATGACCTGGAGAATTGTTCCAAACGACAAAATCTGAGGATCATTGAGCTGCCCAAGTGCAAAGAATGAGCGAGGGCCACAGATCATGTAGCAAAGATGTTCTCGCAGTTTGTAGGGGAGGGGATCTTTGCATACCCTCCTGAAGAGGACGGGGCTCATCGGTCGCGGAGGAAGATCCCAGGGCCGGGGAACCATCATGGCCAATTATAGTCCAACTTCACACATACTTAGACAAAGAAACAATCCTGAGGTGGGCGAAGGAAACACGAGAGTGCAGCTGGGAAGGCCACACCATGAGAATTTGTCAAGATGTGGAGCGGAACTGGCGGAAAGATGGGCCGGATTTAATAAGGCCAAGTCTGCCCTTTTAAGAGCAAGGTGAAATTTGGAATTGTGTACCTGGCCCGCCTGTGGGTCACACATGGGGGTGGGAACCATTATTTTAACATGCCGGAGGAGGCAAATATGGACCAAGGGACATTTGAATCTTTTGGGTGCATTCACCTGCATGGTTACGTTTTGGGCGTTGTGTTTGGTGTTGCTTTCATTGGACTTTCCTGTGATATTTTGTATGGTTCTGTAATATCTGTCACCCTGCTTTTGGGGCATGGGTTATTGATGGTTTAAAGCAATTCTTGGGGATGGTTGGGAATGTGGGGGGGGGGACGTTGGAGTGGGTGTGGGGACTTGTATGATGTACAAAATTAAAATCAGGTTGTATGGGGACGATGTGCGGAAATTTTGAAAATATAACTTGCATTTCTCCCCACGTGGGAGTCAGCCTGCTGGCAGAGATGCCCCAGACTGAAGGGACGTTCCTTTAAAACAGAGATGAGGAGAAATTTCTTCAGCCAGAGCGTGGTGTATCTGTGAAACTCATTGCCACAGAAGGCTGTGGAGGCCAAGTCACTGAGTGTCTTTAGACAGAGATAGGTTCTTGATTAATAAGGGGATCAGGGGTTATGGGGAGAAGGCAGGAGAATGGGGATGAGAAACATACCAGCTATGATTGAATCATAGTCATAGATGTTTTTCGAGCATGGAAACAGGCCCTTTGGCCCAGCTTGTCCATGCCGTCCGGTTTCTATCACTAAGCTAGTCCCATTTGCCCGCATTTGGCCCATATCCCTCCATACCCACCCTGTCCATGTAACTGTCTAACTGCTTTCTAAAGGACAAAGTTGTACCCGCCTCTACCACTGCCTCTGGCATCTCATTCCAGACGCTCACCACCCTCTGTGTGACGAAATGTCCCCTCTGGTCTCTTTTGTATCTCTATCCTCTCACCTTAAACCTATGCCCTCTGGTTCCAGATTCCCCAACTTTGGGAAAATATGTTGACTATCTACATTATCTATGCTCCTCATTATTTTATAGACCTCTATAAGATCACCTTAAGCCTCCTCCGCTCCAGGGAAAAAAGTCCCAGCCTACTCAGTCTCTCTTTTAAAAAAAATAAATTTAGAGTACCCAATTCATTTTTTCCAATTAAGGGGCAATTTAGCGTGTTCAATCCACCTACCTTGCACGTCTTTGGGTTGTGAGGGGGAAACCCACGCAAACACGGGGAGAATGTGCTAACTCCACCCGGACAGTGACCCAGAGCCGGGATCAAACCTGGGACCTCAGCGCTGTGAGACTGCAGTACTACCACTGCGCCACCGTGCTGCCCATTCAGTCTCTCCTTATAACTCAGACCATCAAGTCCTGCCAGCATCTTCGCAAGTCTCTTCTGCAGTCTTTCTTGTTTAACAATATCCTTCCTATAATCGGGTGACCAGAACTGAACACAGTATTCCATGTGCGTCCTTACCAATGTCTTGTACAACTCCTGTATTCAATATTCTGACTAATAAAACCTGGCATGCTGAATGCCTTCTTCACCACCCTGTCCACCTGTGACTCCATCTTCAAGGAGCTATGAACCTGTATTCCGAGATCTCTTTGTTCTGTAACTCTTCCCATCAGAGCAGACACGATGGGCTGAATGGACTAGTTCTGCTCCTCTTATGGGGTGGTCGGGTCGGAATACTCGACAATTGTCCGAGCACACCACGCACGATTTTAATTTGTGTTTGGAGATGAATTGCGCCCAACGACTTCCATGAAAGTTGGACCTGACATTGTTGGCGGATAAAGGGGCGCATGAGAGAATAGCAGCTGCTATAAGAACGTATGTGGAGTTTAACAAGGACAAGGCGGTCTCACCTACCACGTTCTGGGAGGCGTTAAAGGGGGTGATTGAAAGGGGGGGGGGGGAGTAATCTCAATTAAGGCTCACAGGGATAAGGTGAGTAGGAAAGAGAAACAGAGGTTGGTAGAGACTATTTGGGTGTTGGATCGGCAATACTTGGCTACCCCAAAGGAGGGGTTGTTGACGGAGAGGACGTAGCTCCAGGTGGAGTTCGAATTGATATCAACGGGGTTAGTAGTAGTCCAGCTGCGTTGTGTATGAGGGCGTTCTATGAGCATGGGGGTGAAGGCCAGTAAGTTACTGGCTCACCAGTTGAGATGGCAGGCTGCCTCTCGGGAGATAGTGCAAATAAAGGACCCGGGGGGGGACAGAGTGGTTTCTGATCGAGGAAGGGTAAATGGGGTGTTTGAGACTGGGGGTTGAACAGTTCAGAGGGGGCATCTGAGATACAATTCTTGGATGGTTGGACTTCCCAGTTGTAGAGATGGCGAAAGTATAGGGGCTGGAGGCTCCGCCTGGGCTGGAGGACATTATGAGATACATTTGCTCTGTACAGTCTGGGAAGGCCTTAGGCCCGGATAGATTCCCATGGAATTTTATTAAAATTTGCAATGGAACTGGGGCCACATCTAATGGGGATGTTCAATGATTCGTTATTCTGGGTGGTGATGCCGACCACATTGGCACAGGCTTCCATCTCTCCAATCCTGGAAAAGGATAAGGATCCAGAGGAGTGTGGGTCATATCGGCCCATAACTCTGCTGAACGTCGACGCAAAGTTATTTGCCAAGGTGCATAGCAACTCGCTTGGAGGATGTCGGCCAGGGTAGTTGTGGAGGACCAGACGGGGTTGTGAAGGGCGGACAATTGTTGGCCAATATAAGGAGGCTTTTGAATGTGGTGATGTCGCCCCCATCGGGTTTGGAGCCGGAGATAATAATTTCCATAGATGCAATGAAAGCTTTCAGCCAGGTAGAATGGGAGTGTCCTTTGAGACACTCAAAAGAAGTGGTTCAGGTTTGGACCCAGGTTCATTTCTTGGATCAGATCGTTGTATAAGGCCCCCACTGCGAGCACGCGTAGCAACGCATTAAGCTCCGCTTTATAGGGGAACAAGGCAGGGGTGTCCACATTCCTTGCTACTTATTGCATTGACAATTAACCCGCTGGCTATAGCACTGAGGTCATCAACAGAGTGGAAGTGTATAGAGAGGGGACGTATGGAGCACCAAGTGTTCCTGTACATGGACGACTTGCTGGCGCACGTAACAGACCCTCTGTCCAGTTTGGGAAGGATTATGGGGGTGTTAAGTAAGCTTGGCTCCTTTTCGGGGTACAAGCACAGGGTGCAATTCTCCAGAAAAATTTGAAGTGTGGTAGCGAGTGGGAACTGTCGCGAGTTTCCTGGCGTTCGGCCCAGCAAAGCCAGTAACGCTCTCCAATGTTAATCGGACCACAACGAGGCCCCACAGGCTTCTTGCCTCAAATGAAAGCTCAGCAGCTGATTCGCCCAGACCGTACTAGCCAGCCTCCCACTAACAAGGCCCAGCAGCACTTAATCAGCACTTGCTCAGCCAATCCCCATCGAGCTCACAATACTAGCGCCCAGGAGACCGGCCCCAAGATTCAGGGATGCAAATTGGGGAGGCTCCTCGATGCAGTGGAGGCCAGGAGACTATTCTCCCAGAGGGTGGGCCACAGGGCATTGAGTGCTGTCTGGGACGAGATGGTGGCAGCAGTGAACCCCAGGAGTGTAACCAGGAGGAATGGCCTCCAGTGCCGGAGAAAAGGTCAACAACCTTCACTGGGCAGCACGAGTGAGTAGATACCATCGCCATCCACCCCCCACCCCCGAGACCTTTCTGCCCCCATGTGAGCATCCAAGCCCCCAACTCTCCATGTGAGCCCCAACCCTCCCTTCACCCCCCCCCTCCCTTCGATCTCCCCAACCCTTCCTTCACACCACCCCTCTCACCACGTGTGTGGCCAATGATGCCCTCTCTGTGTCTCAGGAAAAACACTCCCACAATCACCGGAAGAAATGAAATGAAATTAAATGAAAAGGGCCCAGACTGGCGGTGTAGATGGGGTGGAGGACTTAAGAATCCTCACCTCCTTCGAGGAGTGGGCCCTGGAGGTGACAGGGATGGCCAAGGACAGAGCAATCACCGATGCGGAGGGTGGCGGATGCCGCAGATGTGAGGGATCCACCTGGGGGACAAGTCAAACATGAGTTGTTATTGCCTTACTGACTGACCCATCCCTCCCACTGACCACATGTCCATTGTCCCGCAGGTCCTCCAGCCGACAGCGCCGGCCCATCCCGGGCGGCCCCCTCTCCACCTTCCCAGGAGACCACCTCGGAGGAGAGGTCCGAGGAAGACACGATCGAGGGATCACATCTGTCATCCCCATCCTCCACCAGTGCAGATAGACACACCTCGGTGGGACTTGTTCATGGTCAGACCTCTGGGACACAATTTGATGATCACCACACAGCTGCTGGTGGAGGCAGGAATCCCCAGGCGAGACAGCAGTTGGACGGCTGCTGGATCCCAAGAACCAGCAGGGTCCCACCCTGATGCTGAGCCTGTAGAAGAGGTATTCCCGGAGCTGATGGAGCTGATAGGGAGCAGTTAGGACATTCAGAGGGAGTTGTTAGCGACACCAGCAGACCCATGGCCGACTGGAGGAATCCCAGAGGCTACAGGCACAGGAGATGGCTCCGGCAATGCATGGCACCGAGGCCAACACTGCGTTGGCGACCGCAGTGGAAAGTCTAGTGCACGACATTGGCATCATTAGTGAAGTTGTCCAAGGTGTCGCACAGTCAGTGGCTGAGGGTCTCGACAGAATGTCTGCCTCGATGGGGGATGTGACCTAGTAACAGGTTGACCTTGATGAGGTTCTGCTGGACATGCCCCGCTCTCAGTTGGGAATGGCCGAGGGACTGCAGAGCTTGTCTCAGTTGCAGGTTGGCATTGCCAAGGCACTGCAGAGCATGGCCCAATCACTGAGGAGGATTGCCGAGAGCATCAACACAATGGTGCAGGCATTGGGGAGCCGGCAGGGTTGGCAGAGCCAGATGATACAGGGCCAATGGGGTTTGATCAGATGCCCCTCCATTCCAGGGTGTGAACCCCAGGGCCATACGGGCACCGACCAGAAGGAACGCTGGGTGGCAACCCGGATCGTTCCCATGGAATGACGATGGTGGCCACCAGCTCTCCCGAGTTCCACCCCTCTGATGAGGACATGTCTCGAAGTCAGCACACGGGACAGGGTGGCACAGCTGTGCCTGTGCCGTTGACAAGTGAACCGGGGCCCTCCAGCCCCTGAGCCCCCAGAGGACACCCGCCAGGGCAATCGAAGGCCAGGGAACAAGGTAAGCAGCTGGCTGCCTCCATCTCCGATAGGCATCCTGGGGAGACTCCTGGACACAGCGGTAAAGCTAGGAAGGCAAAGCACATTGAGGATCACTGAGGGCACTGGGGTAGGAGGTGGGTGGCACCATCGGGAAAATGGGGAATTGTTAAACACAAAAAACACCGTTGTATACAACCAGTATGATGCCTCTGTCACTTTCTTCCGCAATGTGGGCCGACCTCTGAACTGTTGGCCCATCTTTCCAGGCAACCCCCTCACCACCACCAATCCCCACCCCTCCCCGGGCACACCGTGTGTAAGTGATGGGTGTGAGCGAGACGTCAGCAGACAGGCAGGCGTCAGACAATGGCATAGATTGAAGAGCACTGGCTCTCAGTTCTCTGCGTGTTATCATCATCCCTCTACCCTCGGCAGTGACCTGCTGACTTTGCCAACACAGTCCCCAGAGTGATGTGACATATACCCTGCGAGGGTGGGAAATGGGGGTGGGGGTGCATAAGGGAGCAATGATAGGCCAGGCCATGTCCTCAATGAATCGGACAAGTACGAAGGCCACCCTAGCCTTCCAGGCTGCTCAATCCTCGCTGCTGCTGCCTGTCCTGCAGCCTCCGGCTGGTCCTCTGGTTCCTCCCTCGGCTGGTCCTCCAGCTCCTGCTGGTCAGAGTCCCAGGTTCGATTCCCGCTTGGGTCACTGTCTGTGTGGAGTCTGCACATTCTCCCCATGTCTGCGTGGGTTTCCTCCGGGTGCTCCGGTTTCCTCCCACAAGTCCCGAAAGACATTTTGTGAGATGAATTGGACATTCTGAATTCTCCCTCTATGTACCCGGACATGCGCTGGAATGTGGCGACTTGGGAATTTTCACAGTAACTTCATTGCAGTGTTAATGTAAGCCTACTTGTGACAGTAAAGATTATTATTATTAGCCTCCTCCTCGGGGATGGCAGCATATTCTTCAGCACCAACCTCCAACTTATCGCCCCGCTGCTGTGCGAGGTTGTGGAGGACACAGCAGACCACCACAAAGTGGCAATCCTCCAGGGGCACCATCAGAGCGGTTGAGGCATCGGAACCGCATTTTGAACAGTCCGATGCATCGCTCAATCACTGCCCGGGTGGTCACACAGGCCTTGTTGTACCGGGTCTCGGCTTCAGTCTCCAGCCTCCATAGTAAGCCTCCAGCGTAATTAGCCATGTCCTCAGTGGATATCTCTTATCCACTAAGAGCCAACCGGCCATCCTAGGGGTGGTCCTGGACACTCACTGGGAAGCGGTCACACACATGCATGATCTTGATCTGGTGGTGGCACACGAGCTGAATGTTGAGTGGGTGGAACCACTTCTTGTTAATACAGGGCACCCTCAGATGGGCCAGCGAGCATGGGGCAACATGCGTGTCAACTATTAGCTCCTGGAACCGGGGCATCCCAGCAATGGCGGAGAATCCTGCTGCCCGGGCATCTCCCGCGCTTGGTCCATGTCAAAGATGATGTAGTTTTCCACCCAGGCAAACAGGGCATCCGTGACATGCCGGGTGCTCCTGTGGGTTGTGGCCTGTGAGATGCCACACAGGTCCCCACTCGAGCCCTGTAATGATTCCAAGGTGTAAACGTTCAGGATTGCAGTAACCTTGACAGCCATTGGGAGTGGGTGTTATGCTCCTCCATGTGATGCCAAGTCCGCGAGGACGTGTCACAGATGCCGCATCGTCTCCTTGCTGAGGGAAGCCTCTTGCAGCAAGCGCTGTCCATCATCTGTTCGAAATACCAATGGCACCTGTACTGGGTCTATCCCTAGCCTGATGAATGGCTGAGTCCTTAGGGTGTCGGATGTGGTCTGGCACGTGGTCAGCTTCCTCGAGGATCTGCACACGTTGCTGCTGTCGCTGCCCTCTCAGGTGCCTCGCCGTCCGACCTAGCAGCAGTACCCCGTGGGCACGTTCTGGGTCCAAAATTCCTGCCACAGCATTCAATATCTGTAAAGCATTTGGAGAGGATGTTAGACTGACAAACAGCGATGGCTCCCACCCCAGGACCCTCCAATCCCCCATTAAACCTACCACGCTCCCAACCGGACAGACCAGCCCACGCAGTTTCGGCGGCAGCAGGCCCCCCTTACCGGACCTGACTCTCTACCCCTGACATTTGCTCAAAGAATAGCCTGGCCTGGGTGCTGCCCACCTTACCCCCCCCTCCACCCGCCCCGTGGCACTCACCCAACCTCCGACATGTTCCCGGAGCTGTGCCCCATCCCCTGGATGTTCAGATGTTATCTGCTGCACGTGTGGTGTTGCCTCCCGCAGTGTCCAGGCATCGCGGTCTGTTTGTGATGCCAGGCAATGACTCCCACATACTACATGGCCCGTCCACTCATGGGAATCCACTCGAATTGTGTGAAGTCCTCACTTAACTATGATTGCCAATTCCCTATTAGCATTCGCCTTCAGCCGCACAGCCGGTGGCCTCGGCAGTCGGTGGGGGTTATGGGTGGTCGGTGGGGCAGACGGCCAGGGAAAGGTTTTTCCCTGTGGAACAGATATACATGATCCCACCCCCAGCTGAGTGTCGCATAACCTCATCAAGCACTGGGGTGGCAAGCCAGCGCCCCGGGCTCTTTGCCTGTGAGCAAAGATGGCTACTAACCTCCTTGGCTCTCAACAGAAGCCCTTCCTCCAGATTCACGTTTTAAGAAGGAGTACTAATCGGCGCCAGCATGACCGCTTGCTGGGGAGGCTGATGAATGACAGGAGGCCATTGGTTATGGGGTGGCTCCCGCTAATTGTATGGAAATAAGGCTTAAGTGGTGATAATTAGTTTCTCGCCACGCTACGACGAGATCCCGATATCACCCACGGTAGCGGGCCGGCTGTAACACAAACTGTTTGGCGCTTGCCTGGCACAGTTCTCATTTTCAGCCTCTCCCACTATTCACCGGCCTGGTTTCACTTGATTGAGAGCATAACGAGGCCGGTGAATCATTCCCTCAATGTGCGGAAGAGTGAGGTGTTTCTGGTGAGCTCTCAGGGGGTCTGGAGAAATTGCCCTTTTGGCTGGTTAGGTCGCATTTCAGATATTTGGGAATACAGGTTGCTCAGGGCTGTGCATTGTTACATAAGCTGAATTTGGCCAGTCTGGTAGAACTGGTGAAGAGGGATTTGAAAAGGTGGGACGGTCTGCCTCTATCATTGGCAACGAGGGTTCAAACGGTGAAAATGACAGTCCTTCCAAAATTCTTATTTATATTCCAGAGTCCCTCGACCTTTCTACCTGGCTTTTCACAGTAACTCCATACTTGTGACAATAAACGATTATTATTATTATTATTATTATTAATAAATTATTTTTTGGGTTGATTAATAAGCTCATTTCAGCATTTGTTTGTGCAGACAAGACAGCTCACATTCTGAGAGCATTTTTGCAGAGAGATAGGCAGTCAGAGGGGTTGGCGTTGATGCATTTGATGAACTACTACAGAGCACTGAATATTGAGCAGGTTTGGAAATGGGTGGTGGAGGAAGGTCAGTTTGGGAGCGGATGGAGGCAGTTTCCTGTTCAGGGTCGTGTTTGGGGGCATTGGTGAGGTTCCTCTTCTGTTCTCACCAGCCAAGTATACTCCGAGTCCGATGGTGATAGCATTGTCTAGAGTTTGCAATCAATGTTGTTAAGGGCACCGATATACGGGAACCATAGATACATCCCAGTGGGATTGAATGCAACATACAAGGTTGGGGAACAGGATGGGCTAGAGAGATTTAGGGGATTATTTGTGGAGGGTAGGGTTGTGGAGCTGAAGGAACTGCTGGAAATGTTTTGGCACTTGGGGAGAAATGGGTTCAGGTATTTACAGGTGAGGACTTTGTACGGAATGAGCTGGTTATGTTTTCTCGGTTGCCACCCTCCACACTGATAGACAAAGTTGCCGAATAGCTATGGGCAGTTGATGGCGTGGGATAGGGCTTCACTGGAGGAGATAAAGAGAAAGTGAGAGGAGCAATTGGGTTGTGCATTTGAGAGGTGGGGTGTGGAGTGAGGCCCTATACAGGATAAACTCAACCTCGTTGTACACAAGATGTGGAGATGCTGGCGTTGGACTGGGGTGAGCACAGTAAGAAACCTTACAAAACCAGGTTAAAGTCCAACAGGTTTGTTTCAAATCACTAGCTTTTGGAGCACTGCTCCTTCCTCAGGTGAATGAAGAGGTAAGTTCCAGAAACATATATACAGTCAAAGATGCAAGACGATACTTTGAATGCGAGTCTTTGCAGGTAATTAAGTCTACATATCCAGACGGAGCAACTGGAGAGAGGGGTAACCCCAGGTTAAAGAGGTGTGAATTGTCTCAAGCCAGGACAGTTGGTGGGGGTGAATGTAATGCGACATGAATCCAAGGTCCCGGTTGAGGCGGTACTCATGTGTGCGGAACTTGGCTATAAATTTCTGCTCGGTGATTCAGCGTTGTCGCGCGTCCTGAAGACCGCCTTGGTGAACGCTTACCTGAATATCAGAAGCTGATCAGAGGATGTGATTTGGATTAGAAAGAGTGCAGGATGTTGACTGGACTGGAGCATTTAGCTATGAAGAGAGGCTGGTTAGGCTGGGTTTGTTTGAACCCGGTTTGTTTAGCCGATTGAACCCAGCTCGCCTCTTCACCAGGTCCGCACACAGATCCTGGTGTACCCGAAGCTCCTTGCCTTCCCAGGTGCATCTCCTCGTCTGCATCGTCCATCTCAATATATTCTTCATATCCAGGAACCCCACCAGTGGAGCTTAACTTTATCCAGTCACCCCTGCACCTTTTTGCAGCGGAACATCCACCCTACAAGTAGGGAAAAAGTCCAAAAAGCTGCCTCAAGTGGGAGCTGCCAGATGTGTGACCACTCACTCCATGGCAGCCACCGGAAGTCAGAACTTTTATCACATTTAAGAAGCATTTAGATTAGCACTTGAAACGCCACTGCATAGGTTCTTGAAAATGGGATTGGAATAGATAGATGTTTGACAGCCATTACAAACATGATGGGCCAAAGGACCTCTTTCAGTGCTATAAAGCCCTATGACTATCACTATGAGCACTCCCACTCCCTCCGCTCTTCCAGGTTTATCCTGCTAGTTTGTTTTCCTCAAAGTGACCTCCAGATTTGTTTTTCCAAATCACTAATGATTCCCACTTCCACCCCCATGAAATTGGTGAGTCGCAGGCCATAATTTCTCACAATTTCCGTCACTTCCAGCTTTGGCAGCATGCCTGACCTCCAGCATGAGGCACAGTGGTTAGCACTGGAGCCTCACTGCATCGGGGACCCTGCTTCAATTTCAGCCTTGGGTGACCATCAGAGAGGGGTTTGCATGCTCTCACCGTGTCTGTCTGGGTTTCCTCTGGATGCTCCGGTTTCCTCCCACCGTCCAAAGATAAGCATGGTAGCACAAATGAATAGCACTGTGGCTTCACAGAGCCAGAGTCCCAGGTTCGATTCCCTGCTGGGTCACTGCCTGCGTGGAGTCTGCATGTTCTCCTCATTTCTGCATGGGTTTGCTCCGGATGCTCCGGTATCCTCCCACAGACCAAAGATGTGCAGGTTAGGTGAATTGGCCACGTTAAATTGCCCTTAGTGACCAAAAGAAGTGAGGAGGGGTTATTGGATTACAGGGATAGGGTGGAAGTGAGGGCTTAAGTGGGTGGGTGCAGACTCGATGGGCCGAATGACCCCCTTCTGCACTGTATATCTTATATCGAGTTAGGTGGATTGGCCTTATATCGAGTTAGGTGGTGTTAAAAATTTAGCACAGTAAGAAGTCTGACAACACCAGGTTAAAGTCCAACAGGTTTGTTTCAAACACGAGCTTTCGGAGCACTGCTCCTTCCTCAGGTGAATGAGGAAGGAGCAGTGCTCCGAAAGCTCGTGTTTGAAGCAAACCTGTTGGACTTTAACCTGGTGTTGTAAGACTTCTTACTGTGCCCACCCCAGTCCAACGCCGGCATCTCCACATCACGGCTACCAAAAAATTTGCAGGTTAAGTGGGGTTATGGAAGAGAGTGGGCTCTTTCAGAGAGTCAGTGCTGACTCGATGGGGCAAATAGCTGCCTTCTGCACCGCAGTGGTTGTGTGGATCTTCTGCAATGGTGATGTAGGTGAGGTCAGGATGATAGCGGCCGCCTTACCCAGAGGGCCGAGCGCCAGGGAAGCCGCTCTATCCCGCCCTTCGCCGGGCCCCAGCGCGCATGTGCGGGGTTTGCCGGCGGCCGGCGGATGTGGAGCCGGGCGGGGGAGGCAGGCGCTGGAAAGACGCAGGCCGTGGCTTCATCCCCGCAGCAATCCCGTGGACATCCGCAGGCCGCGGCTACCTCCCCGCAGCAATCCCGTGGAAATCTGTAGATGGCGGGGGGAGAGACGGCAGGTAAGGCGGGTCAGGAGGTAAGGCCTCGAACAGGGCGGTCCCAGGGAGTGCGCGCAGTCACGGGCCCGGCCGCCTAACCGGCCCAACACCCACTGATCCACCCCAGCACATGGCAAAGACTGCCTGGCCCAAACCCACAGAGATTATCTCCATCCCAGAGAGATTATCTCCATCCCAGAGAGATTATCTCCATCCCAGAGAGATTCCTCCATCCCAGAGAGATTCCTCCATCCCAGAGAGATTCCTCCATCCCAGAGAGATTCCTCCATCCCAGAGAGATTCCTCCATCCCAGAGAGATTCCCTCCATCCCAGAGAGACCCCCCCATCCCAGAGAGATTCCCCCCATCCCAGAGAGATTCCCCCATCCCAGAGAAATTCCCCCCATCCCAGAGAGATTCCCCCCATCCCAGAGAGATTCCCCCCATCCCAGAGAGATTCCCCCCATCCCAGAGAGATTCCCCCCATCCCAGAGAGATTCCCCCCATCCCAGAGAGATTCCCCCCATCCCAAAGAGATCCCCCATCCCAAAGAGATTCCCCCCATCCCAGAGAAATTCCCCCCATCCCAGAGAGATTTCCCCCATCCCAGAGAGATTCCCCCATCCCAGAGAAATTCCCCCCATCCCAGAGAGATTCCCCCATCCCGCGGAGATTTGCCCCATCCCGCGGAGATTTGCCCCATCCCGCGGAGGTTTGCCCCATCCCGCCGAGGTTTGCCCCATCCCGCCGAGGTTTGCCCCAGGCCGCAGGGATTTTGCCCCAGGCCGCAGGGATTTTGCCCCAGGCCGCAGGGATTTTGCCCGTCCCGCTGGGATTGGCCCCATCCCGCAGAGATTCCCCCCCCCCCGCCCTCCCCCAGCCTTCCAATCCCAGAGGCTCACCTCCCGGCCCCATCTTGTCTCATACACCCCCACAAATCCCATAGATCCCCCACCCTGCCCCAATTCTGTAGGCCCCCCAATCCTGGAGACCTCACCCCACTCCAAATCCAGGATAAGCCGGCCCCCTCCAAATCCGGCAGACTACCCTCGTCTCAAATCCCGGCAACTCCCCAGAGACCATCCCTAATTCAAATCTCAAGTACTGACTTTCCAATCCCAGAGATTCCCCTAATCCCAGCGATTGCCACATCCCCCAACCTGGAGGTCCTGATTCCTTCCCAAACACACAGATACTCTCCCGCTCTATCCCACCCTCAGAGATTCCCCCCACCGGACTGCCTTCACCCTTCCTTGAGATTCCACTTTTCCTCGACCCAGAGATTCCCCTTTCCCTCCCAATCCCTGCGATGTCCCCCTTCCCTCCCAATCACTGCAATTTCCCCCTTTCCTGCCATCCCCCGTGATTTCCCACTTCCGTGCTAGTCCCTGCAATTTCCTCCTTACCTTGCCAACCCCCGCGACTTCCCCCTTTGCTGCCATTCCCCCTCGCGATTTCCCCTTTGTCTCCAAATCCCCTCCTTCCCCATCAGAGATTCCTGTTCTCTCCAGCAATCCCAGACAGACTTGAGAAGCCTGTTAAAGCATATGGGATCCATGGTTTTACTGATATAGGAAGAGAGCAGAGAAGAAATGGATTAAACTGTGCTAAACCTGTATGAAACACTGGTTAGGCCACAGGTTTGAAGCACCACACTTCAAGAAGGAAGTCAGGGTGCTGTCGAGAAGGCAGAAGAGAATTATTAAAATGGATCCAGCAATGAGGTTCCTCAGTTATGTGGAGAGACTGGAGCAGCAGGTGTTGTTCCTATGAGAATAGGAAGATTTGACTTTTGATAGCGTTCAAAATCGTGAAGATGTTTGCCAGTGTAAATAAGAGTCAGTTAACAAAGGAACAGACTGAAAATGATCAAGGCACCAGAGGTGTTAAGAGGAGACATTTTTTAAGCGTTGTGATCGGGAATGCACTGCCTGTTATATAAATACACGTTTTTTTAAAGTCCCACCTCGGTTTACTAGCTCAGATACGGCTTTCCCATATAATGACACTTATGGGTTCCTTATTTTTTTATTTGGCAATTCATGTCGATATACATTGGGCCTCAAAATGGAGTAATGTGTGATGTTCTTGGCACCACATTTAGGCAACGTATCCAGGCTTTAGACGGTTTCAGAGGAGCTTTACAAAGATGATACCAGGAAAGAGGGACTTTGGTTATGTGGAGAGAGTTGAGCCTGGATCCCCTTGAAGCAGACAGGATCGAGGGGCGACCCAAAGAAGGGTCATATTGGACTTGAAACATTAACTCTGTTCCTCTCTCCGCAGATCCTGAAGTTTTTTTCCAGCACTTAGTGTCTTTCATTAAGATTCAGGGGAGATCTGATAGAAGTGATCCAAATTAGGCAGGGTTTTGACGGAGCAAGTCAGAAGAAACTGTTTCTTCTGGTGAGTGAAGCGGTAACCCTCATTTGAAAATAATTGGCAATTGAACCGGTGAGGAAAGAAGAAATATAATGCGGGCAGGAGATCCTTGTACAAGTGTGGTGGAAGCAGATTCTGTAGGAAGTCTCAAAGGAAGTTGGACATCTATTCGAAGAGAAGTAATTAGGTTGTTGAGGGGGGTGCTGGGCTGTGGGACTATATTAGACAACTTGCAGTCCCAGGCCCAATTACGGAATGGTCTCCTGCATTGTTGGAGGCACTCGAATGTTTTTAAAAACATTCATTTCCTTGCAAGGCCAGCATTTGTTTGCCCATCCCTAACTGCCTTTGAGCTGAATGGCTTACTTGGCCATTTCAGAGCCAACCACATTGCTGTGGATCTGGAGTCACGTGTAGGCAGACCAGGTATGGTTGGCGGATTTACTTCCCTGAAGATATGTTTTTATTGACAATTTTTGAGTTTCACAGTCACTTGAGTCGAGCTTTTAATTCCAGATTTTATTAATTTAAGTTAAATTTCACCAGTTGCTGTGTGGGATTTAAACCCATGGGGAGTGGAAGGTGATTTGTGTGGAGTATATGCACAGGCATAGACAAGTTGGCCCGAATGGCCTGTTCCTGTAGGCCCTACGAGCTTCAATGTAAACATTGACCAGCTGAACAGACACTGAAGGAATCTTTGATGCCTCTCGCTCTTCTTCACCAGAAATCTCACTTGGACCATTCTTTGGTGCTGATGGCTCTTGAGAGGTCTGGCTGAGGACCGGGTCATTCATTATCTGCTAGCAGCTGCTGCTTTGACAAGATAACTTGATTAAGCCCCCTTCTCGTCAGCGTAACCATGGGGGCACCCAGGCAGCCATCCGGAGCAGCTTGCCGGCGGCCGTCCGGAGCAGCTTGCCAGCGGCCATCCGGAGCAGCTTGCCGGCGGCCATCCGGAGCAGCTTGCTGGCAGCCAACCAGAGCAGCTTGCCGGCGGCCATCTTGAGCAGCTGGATCCTGGAATTGTGAGTGAATGCTTTCTGGGTAATTATCTCAAGTGGCCCAGCCCCAGCGTGTGCACTCTCAGTAGCCATGTCGGGAATGACCTTGTGTGCGTGCAGACAAGGAGGATCCCCGGACCTCTTTACACAGAGTTGCTGCATCTGGTGTGATGCTTCCCTGGAGTCTTCATTGCATGCCCACCTGCCTCTGATTGCTCCACCCTCGGGGCTCCGGCCATTGGTCAGCCCACACAACCGTCTGCGCCAAGCATCATTTTCCCAACCAATTGGACATTAACACATTCGTCAGGATCTGATTGGATGACTGTGGGCTTGTCAGTCAGGCATCCAACTTCCCTGTAAATATATCATCAATTCTTATAAATAATGAGCAACGGTGTTCAAGGAAAATACTCACCAAAGGAAAATTATTTGTGACTCCAATTTTGCTCCTTGTTTTTTTTCTGCCGTGTCCTGGAGATGAATCTTCAATTCCAGGATGCACCAGGAGAACGGGAGTATTGACAACCTTCCATGTCTGTGCCATTTCATAGAATCATAGACCCCCAGAAGGGGGCCATTTGACCCATGAAGTCTGCACCGACCCTCTGAAAGAGCAGCCCGACTAGCCCCATTCCCCACCCTTTTCCTGTAACCCCACCTAACCTTTGAACACAAGAGGATAGTTTGTCATGGCCAATCCACCTAACCACATCTTCGGGCGGTGGGATGAAACCGGAGCACCCGGAGGAAACCCGTGCAAACACGGGGAGAATGTGCAAACTGTACAGAGAATCTTCCAAGGCAGGAATTGAACCTGGACCCCTGGCGCTGTGAGGCAGCAGTGCTGACCATTGTGCCACAGTGCCGCACATTTGAGTGCTGGCAAGAGTCAGCATCTCCATTGCGCAAGGAACCAACTGGATGGCATTAGCAGCCTTGAGGGCATGGAGTTGGAGTAGAACCGAGGGGTCTGGAGTTCAAACACCCGTCAATCCACACTCACCCCCCCCTTCCTGCTCACGCCCCACTCTTTCAGGCGTTCTGCTCCCTGAATTCTTGTCTGACCTGTCTCTCCTGTGGTTTCTCCAGAGCACCTGCTCTCCACGGCAGACACCATGTTCCAAGTAGTGGGGTTTCAAGTGGGTGCCGAGTTCTCATCGTACAGTGACCTGCATCGCGAGTTCAGGCGCTACCAGCGGGCCTATGCCGTGCAGCTGTGGACGAGGCACTCGCGGACCATCGAGGCCCAGAGGCGGAGGGCACCCAAGCGGCCCATGAACGACGCACTCAAGTTCGCCGAGATTGACTACGCCTGCATTCATGGAGGCAAATTATTCAGAGCCAAAGGCACTGGGAAGCGGACGAACCAGAGGTGAGGAGGTGCCAGCCTTCCTGAAATTGTCCAGCTCACTCTGTCGTCGCTCAGTAGCTCTACTCGACGGGGCACAGACCCCGCTCATTTTAGCTTTTTTTACATAGTGACTCATTCCGATCTGGGGATGGGTGGTGGAAAAAAGCATTATTGTAATTTTCAAAAGATATGCGGAGAACCACTAAAAGGCTATAAGATGTAGGAGATAAGTAGGCCTTCTAACAGCATTACTCAGGGTAGATGCAAGAAGGATGTTCCTGATGGTCGGAGTGCCCAGAACCAGAATTCACAATCTGAGGATATGGGGTAGACCGTTGAAGACAGATGAGGGGAAATTTCTTAACCGAGAGTGGTGAATCTGTGGAATTCGTTATCACAGGCAGCCGCTGAGGCCATAACATTGTATATTTTCAAGAAGCAGTTACATATAGCACGGGGTGAATGGGATCAAAGGATACGGGGGAAAGCGAGATTAGGTTTTTTTGAGTTGGATGATCACCCATGATCATACTGAATGACGCAGAAGACTCGAAGGGCCAAATGGCCACCTCCTATTTTCCATGAGCCTGCTTCATCATCAAAGAAGGGGAAACAAATTCCAGGGTTGTGGGAAAAGAGCTTTGGAGTGGGATTGTTTGGTTCGCTCCTTTCAGATAACTAGCACAGGCAAGGTGGGCCAAATGGCCTCCAGCCCTGAGTGTATGATTGGTAGGGGGAGGGGGGAAAGGCAGCCGCCTCAGCCTCGCACCTGTCAACATCCGGCCATGGAGAATAAAACTGACATGCTCGCCTCTGAGTCAGGTTGTGAGTTTGACTCCCAGTCCCGAGACTGGGACAAATATCCCAGCTGACCATGGGATGCCATGCTGAGGAAGTGCTGCATTGTTGAACATGCCATCTTTTGGATAAAGCGATAAACCCAGACCCCCGCCAATGCCCTGTTGGGTGGATATGGAAAGATCCCATGAAAGAATTATGCGCAATCTCCTGGCCAATATTTATCCTTTAACCAACCTCGCTTGAAATCATTGCAGTTTAGATGTGGGAGCTTGGTGCCCAGAAATTTGCTGCCACAATCCCGTCATTTCAACCATAATCTCACTTAAAAGGAGAGATGAGCTGCAAAGCGGTTTGGGAAGTAAAGAGGCACAATATAAATTGCCTTTTCACTTCTGCTAAGTAGTGAGCATAAGCGCCTGCACGAATGCTGCCTTTGCTTCGGCCTTGTCTGTTTAACAAATTTTAGAACCATAGAAAAGTTCCTGCGCAGAAAGTGGCCATTCAGCCCATCGTGTCTGCGCCAGCCAAAGTAAAGGAGCAAAAAAAAAATGAGCATCTTATTCTAATCCTGCTTTCGAGCACCTGGTCTGTAGCCTTGCTGGTTCCAGCAATTCCGATGCAGATCCAGGTACCATTTTAAATGAGTTGAGCGGTTCAGCCGCAACCACCAATTTAGGCAGCGAATTCCAAACGCTCCCCACCCTCTGGGCAAAAATGCTTTTCTTCATGTCTTTCCTAATCTTTCTACCAATCGCCTTAAATCTGTGCCCCCTGAAAATTGATCCCTCAGCAAGGGAGAAAACAAGTATTTCCTGCCCATCCTGCCGTGGCCCTTCATAATTTTATATTCCTCAATATGAACATGGCTGATCTGAGGTCAGCTGTGTTCTAAGGAAAATCGCCCAAGCATATCCAATCTGTCCTCATAGCTGCAGTTTCCAAGCCCTGCCAATGTTCTTGGAGATCCCCTCTGCACTCTCTCCAGATCCATTATTCCTGTAATGTGGTGACCAGGTCGGTGTGCACAACTCCAGCTGAGCGTCGTAGAATAGTCGCAGCACAGAAGGAGGTCCTTCGGCCCATTGTCTCCATGCCGGCCCTCCGCAAATGCAACTCACCGAGGCCCTCTCCACGTCTTTCTCGGTAGTCCTTCAAATACTTCCTACTGGGGTGATGGTCCAATTCTCCTATTGAAGTCATAATTAAACCTACCCCCATTGCACACTCTGGCAGTGCATTTCCAGATCCTAACCACCCACTGCTTGAAATAAGTTTTTCCTCATGCCGAACTGTGATCCTTTTGGGGCAGGTATCTTATCCCAGTGCCCTGTGGTTCTTCACCCATCCATCGATAGGAACAGTGCTCCATCCAGATCCCTCACGGTTTTGAACACTGCAATCAAATCTCCTCCCAACCTCCTATTTTAAGAAGGTTGTCCCCAGCTTCCCCAATATATCCACATAACTGAAGTCAACTATTCTGGAATTTATTTCTGGGACTGTGCCAAGTGGGCACTTTGGAGGGAAACTGTGCACGTGAAGCCCATTCCTCACCCAGAGTCTGTATTCAAGAGGGTTGGTAGGGCAGAGAGAGGGGGGGGGGGGAAGAAAGGTTCAAATAAACCAAGAATGAATTGACATATTTGAATAAGCTTGATTCGCAAATAGTCAGACCTGACCACCCATGTTGTAACTCTGTTTTACGTTCTCGCTGTCAGTAAACAGGAATTTAGTAGCATTTCTATGGAACATACGAATTAGAAGCAGGAGTAGGCCACTCGGCCCTTCAAGCCTGCTCCACTGATCAATGATTTCATGGCTGAGCTGACTGCAAACACCGACCTACCCTTAGTTGAAGGGTCGGTTACGAGGGGACACAAATTCAAGGTGAGGGGCAGGAGTTTTAGGAGTGTTGAACCTTTTTACCCACAGGGTGGTGACAGTCTGGAATGCGCTGCCTGGGAGTGTGGTAGAGGTAGGTTACCTCACTTCCTTTTAAAAAGTACCTGGATGAGCACTTGGCACGTCATAACATCCAAGGCTATGGACCAAGTGCTGGCAAATGGAATTAGGTAGGTAGGTCAGATGTTTTTCATGTGTCAGTGCAGACTCGGATGGACTGATGGTCCTCTTCTGCATTCTGTGATAACATTTCATCTTGTTAACCAAAAATCTACCTATATCTGTCTTAAAAATATTCAAAGACTGCTCCCACTGCCTTTTGAGGAAGAGAGTTCCAAAGATTTATTAATCTCTGAGGGAAATTTGTCTGTCTTCAATGAGCGATACCTTATTTTTAAACAGTGACCCCCTAGTTCTAGCTTCTCCCACAAGAGAAAACATCCTCTCCACGTCCACCCTGTCAATACCCCTCAGCATCTTCAAGATTTCAATCAAGTCACTTCTGATCCTTCTGAAGTCCACCAGATACAAGTCTAGCCAGTCCAACCTTTCCTCACAAGATAACAGTGCGAACGACTATCGCGGGATTGTGTACCAATTCAAAAGGAAGCGCAAAGCCAGCCCTGCCCCGCTCTTAATTAGACGATGTTGTTCATTGTCTGTTGCAGAACCAACAAGACCAGGTGCCCCTGCGTTATTAAAGTTCGCCTCTCTCCAGATGGGGACAAGTTTGTGGTGAAAGAGATGATTGAATCGCATAATCACACCATACAGGAGGTAAGTGAAATCCAGTGTGGAAATCCGGACACCATCACCGCTGTACGAAGAACTGCTGCGCACACACCGCCCCCTCTCCCCAAGTTCAGGATGCATTGAAATGGGGTACAGGATGCTGTTATGACATCCAGGGTGTGCGGTCAATTCTTGCCCCACTTGATCCGGAGTCACAGCACAACTGAATAACCAATAATTCTTTAAAAATTACCCAAAAGGTGTGGACCTTGGCTGCCCAATAATTACAGTCACCAGATTTGTAACAAGAACTATAATGGAATATGCAGCAAAACAACTGGTTGACTATCTAATTCCCCACTTGAACTTGCCCTCCGCCCTCTATATTATATATATATATATATATATATATATAAATATATATATGTACACAGACACGCACACACTGATTCACACAAGACAGACAAACACAGAGGGGAAGAAAGGGGGTTTAAAAAATAAGTTAAAAGAGTCTTTGTTTCAAATGAGTGTTTCCAGCACCTTGCTCCTCTCAGACTTTGTTTTCAGTTTGAGGTTTCTACTGTAGATTCTTTCAGGCCTCTGTAGTTTCAGGAATACAGCACTCTCAGCCTTTAGCCTTTCTGGAGAGGGAGAGAAAAGCAGGTCATTGTCTTTGTGTGTCTCAGAGTCAACTTCTCCCTGAGGTCTCGGAACCCTCCCACTGGGATGTGATCCAATCACCACCGGTTACTGGGCAGAATACAGCCTTTTGGCCAATTCATTGACCACCGGCCAGTCAATCAAACAGAGTTCCACCCCATCTGTCACTCTGGTGCTGAAAGTCTGAAGCAAGAAAAGGGAAAAACAGGAAGGATCATTGCAATCTGCAGAAATCTGCCAAACTTTCATAAACCACTGGCATTGTGTCTGATTCTGTTACCTTATTCTATACATTCATGGGGAGTGAGTATCGCTGGTTGGGCCATCCCTAATTGCCCTTGAACTTGAGTGGCTTGCTCTGCCATTTCAGGGAGCCTTTCAGAGTTCACATGTTGGTCAGACCAGGTAAGGTTGGCAGATTTCCTTCACAAAATGCCATTAGTGAACTCTTGGGTTTTGTGACAATAAATGCTTCATGGTCATGATTACGGAGTCTGGGGCGGCACGGTGGCACAGTGGTTAGCATTGCTGCCTACGGCGCTGAGGACCCGGGTTCGAATCCCGGACCTGGGTCACTGTCTGTGAGGAGTTTGCACATTCTCCCCGTGTCTGCGTGGGTTTCACCCCCACAACCCAAAGATGTGCAGGTTAGGTGGATTGGCCACGTTAAAATTGCCCCTTAATTGTAAAAATGAATTGGATATTCTAAATTAAAAAAAAAAATGATTACGGAGTCTAACTTTCAATTCTAGGTTTTATGAATTTAATTGAAACTCCACCAGTTGCCATGGTGGGATTTGAATGAGTATCCCTTGAGCATTACCCTGGGCCTCTGGATTACTAGCCCAATGATGTTGCCACCGTCTGGGAAGCACTGTAAAATTGCACCAAAGATGCAATCCTCCTGAATGACGAAGTATGCTAGAAGGAGGCCTTTCGGCCCATCCTTCATATGCCTGTTCTCCAAGAACAACTCTCTTCTAACCAACGTTTCTCTGTAAACTTTGGTATTTTTTTTGTTTTATTTATGTAATGATCCAGTCCCCCTTTTGAATGCCACGATTGGACCAGCCTCCAAACATGTACGGTGCTAACTTCAGTGATGAGAGACTGGTGAGGAGCACATAATTCCTGTCAAATGTCAGATACAACATCTCCAGCTGCTTCTGACACCACGGGGAGATTCTCCTTTACACGGTGACACACATGGTCTCTTGGAAACGGTGAGTTACTGACGCACAGTCATGAACATGCGGGCACCAACGCGTGTCGTCCAGTCCATGCAATCATTGGTGCTCAAAGTGGCAAGTAATCGGTCACTGATGCGCAAGTCACGTGAACGCAGGCGCAGAGCCAACGGCATGCGGTGCCGCTGACATGGGGAGCTATGGATGTGCAGTCAGGGACACAGGCAGTGAGGTGCTCGTTGACTGCGCAGTCATGCACACACAAAGTTTCATACAAACTCGCATATGAGATCTCCCATGAAATAGCCACGTGTAATGCGGCTCACTGCCTTAATAAGTATCATGCATTGGAAAGAGAACAGGACTGTGGCTGTAAATGTATGATAATGACAATTTCAATAGGGAATTGAAGGGGAATGCCTTTACTCAGTTATGTAAGAGCGATGTTAGAAACAAGGAATTAAAACAGAAAATGCTGGAAACACTCAGCAGGTCTGGCAGCATCTATGGAGAGTGAAACAGAGTTAACGTTTTGAGTCTATGACTCTTCAGAGCTTTTAGTCAATACGCGATTCGATTGTGGAACTGCAGAGGGGAGCTGAGTAAATTAGATGCATTTCAGCTAAAGGAAGACAAACTCGAGAGAGAAAGGACTGGACAGATATATTGATGAGCTTAGACTTTTTTTTTAAAATTTAGATTACCCAATTATTTTTTCCAATTAAGGGGCAATTTAGCGTGGCCAATCCACCTACTCTGCACATTTTTGGGTTGTGGGGGCGAAACCCACGCAGACACGGGGAGAATGTGCTAACTCCACACAGACAGTGACCCAGAGCCGGGATCGAACCTGGGACCTCAGCGCCGTGAGGCGGTTGTGCTAACCACAAGGCCACCGTGCTGCCCTGATGAGCTTAGACTTAACATTCAGTGCAACATGATGCAATGGTAAACAGATCTTCACTTAGACTGCAGTTAATGGAGTATATTTCCATCTCCAGAACATCACCCGATTCAGCTCATCTCTTAAAAGCCTCCTTGCCTTCACTACCTATGGACTCAACTATTGTCACGCTCTCCCGGTGCTCACACATTCTGCTCTCTGTAATCTTGAAGTCGTCCACAGTTCTGCCGCCCATGTCACAAACTGGCACCAAGTCCCGTTCCCTATCAGCCCAGTCAACTGGAGTGCCGGTTGAGCACCCTCCCGAGTTTAAAATTCTCGTCCTTGTTTTCCACTCCTTCCCATGGCCTTGCCTCTCCCTATCTCTGTAATCTCCTCCAGCCACCCCATAACCCCCTCGAAATCTGGTCTATTGACGATCCCAGGTTTTAATTGAACGATTGCTCACGGACCACACCTTCAGCTGTGTTAGCTTTGAGCTCTGGAGTTAACTCCCAAAGTCTCACTGTTACTCTCGCTCTCTAAATCGCACTCCTCCATTCAGACACGCCTTGAAACCTCCCCCTTTGACCAGGCTTTTCGTCATTTCACTGTTATACTCCTGTTAGTGGTTTGGTGTTGTATTCTGTTATATAATGTGACATTGCAGCTTTTTCTCTTACCTTTAATGCGAGAGGTGAGCCTGTTTGGTCCTCATGATCTCACTCCAATCAGGCTCCCAGTAGGAGAGGTAAAACATAGTTAGCATCCAAGTTTCATCAGCAAACTTGTCAGCCAGAGAGGACAATTTCTAGAGGAGAAAAGCGTGGATTTTGTACCTCAGTTTGTAAACTTTTGAGTAGCTCACATGTTGACTGATCATCGCAATAACTCTTCAAGCGGATGAAGCCACCGTCATTGGGATTGACTGTTCACTGTTTTGATTCAATGCTTTAATGTAGTCTAAAGGTCAGCAGGAATAACCTTGTAGCCACCCTTCAGTACACAGAGGGTGATGATGTGATGATTACCCATGGCTTTCATTATATCCCTTGCCAAGCATTCAGTTCTGTCCATGATTCAACCATGAGGAATATACTCTCTCCAGATCATTACAGTAATGTTTGGGGATGCAAAACAGATCGAGGTCAAAGCCTCGTTCATCATTGGTAATCACCACGCAGTCAGCCGCCACCATGCCGCTATCGCACTTTGACCAAGGGTTCAGGTCCAAACACTCCTGGGCACAATGCGCAGTGCGCCCGCATTTTTTTAGCTGGTCCTGGCCATCGTTTTCAAAGTCACTCGCAGTCCTCATTGTTAAAAGCTGGCTGCTGCGGCTGTTGCTCGTGAATGCCCACAATTGGGAACGCTGCGATGGCTGACTCTGACCCTCCCGACACCTTCAGCTGTGTTAGCTTCGAGCTCTGGAGTTAACTCCCAAATTCTCCCTGTTAGTCTCACTCTCTAAATCGCACTCCTCCGTTCAGACATGCCTTGAAACCTCTCCCTTTGACCAGGCTTTTTGTCATTTCACTGTTATACTCCTGTTAGTGGTTTGGTGTTGTATTCTGTTATATAATGCGACATTGCAGCTTTTAATCCGTGAGATAAATTACAGGTTACTGTTATTCAAATATTAAAAGGTGTTCACTCTTCCCAACTGGCAGGTTGAAAGGGAACGCCGCCCGCATCAAAGACGTTTTGACAAAGCAGCACAGAATAACAGAGCAGATATTACAGAGAGCCTAGGGAACACCGCAGAGCAGGGCATCCAGCAGGAAGACAATCCCAGAGACAAGCGGACTACTTGGAAAATGAACCAGACAAACCTGGAGAAAATGGTGCCAGCGCTCGCATCTGTGAAGGGTATGTGTCATTGTCCCCTACCTCAGTGATAACACATTGCTCCCTCACTGACCCACCCTGACTTCTACCTCAGTGATAGCACACTGCTCCCTCACTGTTCCCTACCCCAGTGGGAGCACCCTTTCCCTGTGTGACATTGCGAATGTATGCATGCCCTGTCTCTGCATTGATAGTCTGAATGGCCTGGGTTAACATGATCGGTGAGATTCATGTCCTGTGTGGCAGTATTGATGGGCTGAATGGCCAAGGTGACAGCATCGACGGGGTGTGCCATTCGGCCAAATCTCTGCCCGTATTCCTGTGGCTGTGTTGCAGCAGGGTATCCCTGCAGATGGAGGACACGGTGTACACTCGTAGGCTTGCTGCCCTCTGTGGCCGGTGGGCGCATGGGGCCTGGAGTGCATCATCAGCCTGGGATCACTTTTTAAAAAAAAATAATTTGTATTGAAATTTTTACAAAATACAAAATATAAACATCTTAACTCTATTAACATACAACCGTGGTAACACCCCATGAACAATACCCCCCCCCCCCCCCCAAGCTTCAAGAGCAACTTCAAACAAAAGGAAAGAACAGAAACAAAGAAAAAGAAAAAAAACAAAAAAGAGAGAGATAGCACCCTCCACAAACCCATGTGCACAGTTCTCCCCCCCCCCCCCCCCCCCCCAATCCTTACCCCCCCCCCCCCCCCGGGCTGCTGCTGTCGGCCTATTTCCCTACCTTTCCGCCAGGAAGTCCAGAAAAGGCTGCCACCGCCTGAAAAACCCTTGTACTGATCCCCTCAGGGCAAATTTCACCCTCTCCAATTTGATAAACCCTGCCATATCAGAGATCCAGGCCTCCACGCTTGGGGGCCTCGCATCCTTCCATTGGAGCAAGATCCTCCGCCGGGCTGCTAGGGACGCAAAGGCCAGAACACCGGCCTCTATCGCCTCCTGCACTCCCGGCTCCACTGCAACCCCAAACATTGCGAGTCCCCAGCCTGGCTCGACCCTGGATCCCACCACCCTCGACACCGTCCTTGCTACCCCCTTCCAAAACTCCCTCAACGCTGGGCACGCCCAAAACATATGGGCGTGGTTCTCTGGGCTCCCCGAGCACCTAGCACACCTGTCCTCGCCCCCGAAAAACCTACTCATCCTCGACCCAGTCGTGTGGGCCCTATGCAGCATCTTAAACTGTATGAGGCTAAGCCTCGCACAGGAAGAGGAGGAATTCACTCTCTCCAGGGCGTCCGCCCATGTCCCCTCCTCAATCTCTTCACCCAGCTCCTCTTCCCATTTCCCCTTCAGTTCTTCCATCGAGGCCTCGTCTACCTCCTGCATCACCCGGTATATGTCTGAAATCCTCCCTCCTCCAACCCACACCCCCGAGAGGATCCTATCCCGCACCCCCTGTGGGGGCAGCAAGGGGAACCCCTCCACCTGCTGCCTGGCAAACGCCCTCACCTGCATGCACCTAAACATGTTCCCCGGGGGGAGCCCAAACTTCCCCTCTAACTCCGCCAAGCTCGCGAACCTCCCCTCCACAAACAGGTCCCTCAACCTCCTAACCCCTGCCCTGTGCCAGCCCAGAAATCCGCCATCAATGCTTCCTGGGACAAACCGATGGTTCCCCCGTATAGGGGCCTCCATCGAGCCCCCCATTTCTCCCCTGTGCCGTCTCCATTGCCCCCAAAGTTTGAGGGTAGCCGCCACCACCGGGCTCGTGGTATACCTCGTTGGAGGGAGCGGCAACGGCGCCGTGACTAACGCCTCCAGGCTCATGCCCACACAAGACGCCGCCTCCATCCTCTTCCATGCTGCCCCTTCCTCGTCCATTACCCACTTACGCACCATCGCTGCGTTGGCAGCCCAATAGTACCCATAGAGGTTGGGCAACGCCATCCCCCCCCCTATCCCTGCCTCGTTCCAGGAACACTCTTCGAACCCTCGGAGTCCCATGCGCCCACACAAATCCCGTGATACTCCTGTTGACCCTCCTAAAAAAGGCCTTCGGGATAAGGATGGGGAGGCACTGGAACAGGAACAAAAACCTCGGGAGCACCGTCATCTTAACGGACTGCACCCTCCCCGCCAGTGATAGCGGTAACATATCCCACCTCTTAAACTCCTCCTCCATCTGCTCCACCAATCTTGTGAGGTTGAGCTTGTGCAGGGCCCCCCAGCTCCCCGCCACCTGGACCCCTAGGTACCTGAAGCTCTTCCCTGCCTGCTTCAATGGGAGCCTACCAATCCCCTCCTCTTGATCCCCCGGATGCACCACAAACACCTCACTCTTCCCCAGGTTCAACTTATACCCCGAGAAACCCCCGAATTCCCTAAGAATCCTCATCACCTCTGGCATTCCCCCCACCGGGTCCGCCACATACAGCAACAGGTCGTCCGCATACAGCGACACTCGATGCTCCTCCCCACCCCGCACCAGGCCCCTCCAGTTCCCTGACTCCCTCAGTGCCATGGCCAGGGGCTCAATCGCCAACGTGAAGAGCAAGGGGGACAGGGGGCACCCCTGTCTTGTCCCCCGGTACAGCCGAAAGTACTCCGACCTCCTCCTATTTGTGGCTACACTTGCCATCGGGGCCTCGTAGAGCAGCCTCACCCACCGGATAAACCCCTCCCCAAACCCAAACCTCTCCAACACCTCCCACAAGTACTCCCACTCAACCCTATCAAAGGCCTTCTCCGCATCTAATGCCACCACTATCTCTGCCTCCCCTGCCACAGCCGGCATCATAATGACGTTGAGGAGCCTTCGTACGTTTGTGTTCAGCTGCCTTCCCTTCACAAACCCCGTCTGGTCCTCATGTATGACCCCAGGCACACAATCCTCTATTCTAGTGGCCAGGATCTTTGCCAGCAGCTTAGCATCGGCGTTCAGCAGCGAAATCGGCCTATATGATCCACACTGCAGAGGGTCCTTGTCCCGCTTCAGCATCAAGGAAATCAGCTCCCGTGACATAGTTGGGGGCAGAGTCCCCCCTCCCTCGCCTCGTTAAAGGTCCGGACCAACAGGGGGCCCAACAGGTCCAAATACTTTTTATAGAATTCAGCCGGAAACCCGTCCGGCCCTGGCGCCTTCCCCAACTGCATGTTCCCTATCCCTTTGACCACCTCCTCCAGCTCGATCGGCGCCCCTAGTCCCTCCACCTGCTCCTCTTCCACCCTCGGGAATCGCAACTTGTCCAAGAAGCGCCCCATTCCACCCCCCTCCACCGGGGGTTCAGACCGGTACAGTTCCCCATAGAAGTCCCTGGAGACCCCATTGACATCTACCCCACTCCGCACCACCTTCCCAGCTCTATCCATCACTCCCCCAATCTCCCTGGCCGCATCTCGCTTCCGGAGCTGGTGCACCAGCATCCTGTTCGCCTTCTCCCCGTATTCATACACCGCCCCCTGTGCTTTCCTCCACTGAGCTTCCGCCTTTCTGGTCGTCAGTTGGTCAAATCTGGCCTGAAGGCTGCGCCCCTCCCCCAGCAATCCCTCCTCTGGGGCCTCCGCATATCTCCTATCCACCTGCAACATCTCCCCTATCAGTCTTTCCCTTTCCCTCTGCTCCCCCCTCTCCCTATGGGTTCGGATGGAGATCAATTCCCCCTTCATCACCGCCTCCCCGTTATCATTGGCCTCGAGGTATCTCTCAATACACCCCCGGACCCTCCCGGCCACCACCTCATCTGCCAGCAGCCCCACCTCCATGCGCCAGATCGGACGTTGGTCCCTCTCTTCCCCCAGCCCGAGGTCCATCCAGTGCGGGGCATGATCTGAAATGGCAATGGCGGAGTATTCCACATCCTCCACCCTCGACACCAGCCCCCTGCTCAGGACAAAAAAAATCAATCCTCGAGTAGGCCTCATGTACATGGGAGAAAAACGAGTATTCCCTGGCCCTTGGCCTCGCAAACCTCCAAGGGTCCACCCCCCAATCTGGTCCATGAATCCCCTCAACACCTGAGCCGCCGCCGACCTCCTACCCGTCCGGGACTTGGATTGATCCAATGGGGGATCCAGTACTGTGTTAAAGTCCCCTCCCCATGATCAGGCCCCCCTGCCTCCAGGTTTGGAATGCGGCCCAACATACGCCGCATAAACCCCGCATCGTCCCAATTTGGAGCATAAACATTCACCAACACTACCCGTTCCCCCTGCAGCTTGCCACTCACCATCACGTACCTCCCGCCACTGTCAGCCACCACCTTCAACGCCTCAAATGACACCTTCTTCCCCACCAGGATCGCCACCCGCTTACTCTTCTCATCCAGCCCTGAGTGGAATACTTGGCCCACCCACCCCTTCCTCAGCCGGACCTGGTCCACCACTCTCAGGTGTGTCTCCTGGAGCATGGCCACATCCGCCTTCAGTCCCTTCAGGTGCGCAAATACTCAGGCCCTTTTGACCGGCCCATTCAGCCCCCTCACATTCCAAGTTATCAGCCGGATCCAAGGGCTCCCTGCCCCCTTCCCCTGCCGATTAGCCATACCCCATCCCTTGCCCACCCCCGGCCAGCGTCCCACGCTCTGCCAGTTTCCCACGGCGGCAACTCCCCCCCCCCCAGCACCCCCTGCGTCCTCCAGCTCCTTCCTGACCGTTTCAGCAGCAACCCGGTTCTCCCCCCCCCCCAGGCTAGGACCCCTCCTAGCCGCCCCCCCCCCCCCCCCCCCTCCTACAGCACTCCCGTGAGCCAGCTAACTTCTGCTGACCCTGGCGGCTCCCGCCCTACTTTCGGCTCCTCCCAACGTGGGACTGCCCCTCCTCCATTGTGCGCGTCAACGAGTCTACCCTCCACCCCCCCCCCCGCTCCTACGTGGGAAAAGTAAACACGCCCCCTCCCTCTCCCAGCGCGGGATCCCCGCAGAAAGCCCGCGCTTTCGCCCTGCCGGGCCCCGCCTCCTCCAGGGCCACTCCCATTGTCAGTCCCCCCCACCAGCTCCCCGAACACCCCGTTTACCCCTCTGCCCGAACCCGTCCACCTAACCCCTGCTTGAAAACCCATAAAGAAAAAACCCGTACGACATCGCCCCACCCACCCTAAAACCACCCCACATCTTACCCTAAACCCAGCAAATACAAATACAGTATAAATAAATACAGTATTATACAGCATCCCCCAACAGGGGGACCCTCAGTTTGAGTCCAGCTTCTCGGCTTGCACGAAGGCCCACGCCTCCTCCGGGGACTCAAAATACTGGTGCCGATCCTTATAGGTGACCCACAGACGCGCTGGCTGCAACATTCCAAACTTCACCTTCCGTCTGTGGAGCACCGCCTTCGTCCGGTTAAACCCGGCCCTCCGCCTCGCCACTTCGCACTCCAGTCCTGGAAGATCCGCACCTCCGTGTTCTCCCATTTGCTGCTCCGCTCCTTCTTGGCCCACCGGAGCACACACTCACGATCCACGAACCGGTGGAACCTCACCAACACCGCCCGCAGCGGCTCGTTTGGCTTGGGCCTCCTAGCCAGAATTCTGTGGGCCCCCTCCAACTCCAGGGGCCCCTGGAAGTACCCAGCCCCCATCAGCGAGTTTAGCATCATCACCACATAGGCCGCTAGGTCCGACCCCTCCAGCCCCTCCGTGAGGCCCAGGATCCGTAGATCCTTCCTCCTCGACCGGTTGTCCAGCTCCTCGAACCGCTCCTGCCACCTTTATGGAGCGCCTCGTGCATCTCCACCTTCCCCGCCACGGCCACGACCTCGTCCCCCCTTTCGGCGGCCTGCTGCTGCAGCTCCCGGATCGCAGCCCTCTGGGCTGTCTGGGTCTCCATTAGCTCCCTATTGGTTACCTTCAGGGACTCCAGCAGCTCCAACTTCAGCTCCTGGAAGCAGCGCAGCAGAGTTGTCTGCTGCTCCTGGACCCACTTCCTCAGCTCCTCAAAGCTTTCGCCGGCCGCCATTTTGTTTTCCTTGCCCCGATTTTTCCTGGGTGTTTTTGTCGATTTTCTCACTGCTCCACTCCTGGTCCGGACCATGGGACCACTGGGGCGACTCCTGGCCTATTTCCCTCGTCGGGATTTGCCTCCTCAGCTCCTTTGGGGGCCCTTAAAAAAGCCCCGAAGTCTGTTGATCGCGGGAGCTGCCAAATGTGCGGCTCAACTGCACATTGCCGCCACCGGAAGTCCCTGGGAACACTTTTGAATTTTTATGTTTCCTTTGAAAGTTTTGCCATTAGTTAGATTTCTCATTTTATTTGCCAAAAAAGCATAAATATGAGCAAATTGATCTGTACGGGGCAGCACGGTGACAGTGGTTAGCACTGCTGCCTCACAGCACCAGAAACCTGGGTTCAGTTCTGGGCTTGGGTGACTGTGGAGTTTGTACGTTATCCCCATGTCTGCGTGGGTTTCCTCTGGGTGTTCTGGTTTTAGTCCAGAGATATGCAGATTAGGTGGACTGGCCATGATAAAATTGCCCCTTAGTGTCCAAAGATGTGCAGTTTAGATCAGTGTTTTTCAAACTTTTTTTCCGGGGACCCATTTACCAACAACCTTTGTGACCCACGCCGGTCAAGCTTCCCAACCCACTATTTTCTCTTACCGTTAATGCGCGAGGTGAGCCTGTTTGGTCCTCACGATCTCACTCCAATCAGGTTCATAGTAGGTGAGGTAAAACATAGTTAGCATCCAAGTTTCATCAGCAAACTAATCAGCCAGAGAGGACAATTTCTAGAGGAGAAAAGCATGAATTTTGTACCTCAGTTCGTAAACTTTGAGTAGCTCCCATGTTGACTGATCATTACAGTAACTCTTCAAGCGGATGAAGTCCACCGTCATTGGCATTGACTGTTCACTGTTTCGATTCAATGCTTTAATGTAGTCTAACGGTCAGCAGGAATAACCTTGTAGTCACCCTTCAGTACACAGAGGGTGATGATGTGATGATTACCCATGGCTTTCATTATATCCCTTGCCAAACGTTCAGTTCTGTCCATGATTAAACCATGAGGAATATACTCTCTCCAGATCATTACAGTAATGTTTGGGGATGCAAAACAGATCGAGGTCAAAGCCTTGTTCATCATTGGTAATCACCACGCAGTCAGCCGCCACCATGCCGCTATCGCACTTTGACCCAGGGTTCAGGTCCAAACACTCCTGGGCACAATGCGCAGTGCGCCCGCATTTTTTTAGCTGGTCCTGGCCATCGTTTTCAAAGTAACTCGCAGTCCTCATTATTAATAGCTGGCTGCTGCGGCTGTTTGGGCATTAATGCCCACAATCGGGAACGCTGCGATGGCTGGCTCTGTGACCCTCCCGACACCCGCCCACGGGTTGCAACCCCCACTTTGAAATGCCTGGGTTAAATGACAATATCCATGGATTGAACAGTCTAATGGCTGGTTGTGACAATGTTGTTGTCTTAATGGTCTGTATAAGAGTATTGATGGTCTGAATTGCCTGGATAAGAGTATTGCTGATTTGAGTGGCCTGTATAACAGGAACGTTGAACTGTACGGTCTGTGTAACAGGATCATTGAAGTGTATTTGGTTGTGGGGGTGAAACCCAGGCAGACGTGGGGAGAATGTGCAAACTCCACACAGACAGTGATCCGGGGCCAGGATCAAACCCGGGTCCTCCGTGCCATAGGCAGCAGTGCTAACCACTGCACCACTGTGCTGCCCCTGTATGGCCTGTATAACAGGATCATTGAACTGTACGGTCTGTATAATGGTATCGATGAACTGTACGGCCAGTATAACGGTATTGATGAACTGTGGACTGTATAACGGAATCGGACTGTATAATGGTATTGCTGAATTTTACGGACTGCAGAACTGTATTGATGACCTGATTGGCCTGTATAATGGTATTGATGTACTGTACGGACTGTATAACAGTATTGATGTATTGTATGGACTGTATAACGGTATCTATGAATTCCCCAGACCGTGTAACCCTATCGATGAACTGATTGGTCTGTATAACGGGATTGTTGAACTGTGCAGACTGGATAACAGTATCGTTGAACTATATGGCCTGTATAACGGTTCCGATAAACTCTAGCCCTGTAAAACGGTATTATTGAACTGTACGGCCTGTATAGTAGTATCGTTGGGCTGCAATGTGACAGTATCAATGGGCTGAACGGCCTATATAACAGTATCAGTTGGCTGAAGTGCTGTTCCTTTGCCTGTATCCTGCTGACTTATCTGTGTGCACTCTTCTTTCCAGATGGCAATGTGGTGGTAGTAGTCAGCAAGGCTAATGTGCTGCAGGCCATCTACTTTCAGGACAACATCATGAAGCAGACGTTTGAGAAGTTCCCCGAGGTGCTGTTGCTGGATTTTGTGCACAGGTGGGAGGACTTGTGGTTGCCCACCTTCCTGTTGCTGGGGATCGATGGCAATGGGGAGAGTGAGCTGGTGTGTCTGTGGTTCATGCAGAATAAAGAGCGTGAGACCATCAAGCAGCTGCTGCGCATCTTCAAGCAGAAGAACCCGGCAGCAGAGAGGATCCAGACAGTGATGTGCAGCGGCAGACCGTACTGTGGGGAAGTGGTTGCCGAGGTCCTGCCCCAATCCAAGCTGATCACTTGCCTCTTCCACACTCTGCACACCTTCCAGACGGACATCACCACCGACAAGCTGCATGTGACAGTCGGACAACAGTGAGTACTGACGTCCCATGACTGTCTCAGACCTGGGGGAGGGGGTCAGACAGTGAGGCCCTTTATCCTTTGAAATTCTGTCAGTCAGAGGTCAGGCTGTAACCAATCCTCTCCATCCATGCTCACCTCCAATCCCCCCCCCATCCCTTCCGTCTCTATCCTCAGTGATTACATGGTAAGATGCTGGGGGTAGCGGGAGCCCTTTGTGGAGGAGTACTTTTGAGGAGAGTGCTGGGAACCCAGGGAGAGTAAAGAGATGTCTGTCTCCCTTTCTGTCTCTATGTATCATCTGCATCATGATATCTATACCTCACAGCTATTTATCTGCCTATATCCATTGATATTTTAAAAATTCATGAATTATATGTGGACTTCGCTAGCTAGGCCACAATTTATTGCCCATTTCTAATTACCAAATGAGTTTTGCTTTGACAACATTCAAGCACAGGCCGAGTCTCGTGTGCAGAACTGAAGAGATTTGAGAGTGGTTCACAGATCTGATGCAGAGTGAACAATGGCACCGCAAATTGGAAATCTTGTATATCTATGGTGGTCAGTTTAGTTTTGGCACGGGCATATTTAATACTGACACCAGAGGGCAGTGATCTTTTGAGGTGACTAGCCATCATAGAACATACAGTGCAGAAGGAGGCCATTCGGCCCATCGAGTCTGCACTGACCCACTTAAGCCCTCACTTCCACCCTATCCCCGTAACCCAATAACCCCTCCTAAACTTTTTCTTTTGGCCACTAAGAGCAATTTATCATGGCCAATCCACCTAACCTGCACGTCTTTGGACTGTGGGAGGAAATCGGAGCACCCGGAGCAAACCCACACAGACACGGGGAGAACGTGCAGACTCCACACAGTGACCCAGTAGGGAATTGAACCTGGGACCCTGGTACTGTGAAGCCACAGTGCTAATCACTTGTGCTACTGTACCTCCCTATCCCAAGGTAGATTGCAAAGAGAGTGTGTCTTATAACACACCCTTGCTTGATTCCCCCCCCCACCACCAAAATCTGGATTTTGAAGCCATTTGTTTCGGAGCTCCCGGTCAAGACAATCGTAGTGATGTCATCACAAAGCAAATTCAGTGTAGTGATGCTGTTTCTTGGACATTTAAAGCTTTGGCGCGCAATCCACAGCGCCTCGCGATTCACCAAGTCAGATACTTTGGACATTTCGATGAACAAAATGAAGAGTTTCTGGTGGTATTAGAATTAGAACAGTACAGCACAGAACAGGCCCTTCGGCCCTCTATGTTGTGCAGAGCAATGATCAACCTACTCAAGCCCACGTATACCTATCCCAGTAACCCAACAACCCCCATTAACCTTATTTTTTAGGACACTAAGGGCAATTTAGCCTGGCCAATCCACCTAACCCGCACATCTTTGGACTGTGGGAGGAAACCGGAGCACCCGGAGGAAACCCACGCACACACGGGGAGGATGTGCAGACTCCGCACAGACAGTGACCCAGCCGGGAATCGAACCTAGGACCCTGGAGCTGTGAAGCATTTATGCTAACTACCGTGCTGCCCTTTTTTTTTTCTTGTTTTTTTTCCTGGCAACGGAGGCCATGTCAGGGGTTCCTCTGGAAGTTCTAATGCCACACCATATCTCTGCGAGTATTTCCTTAGTCACAGGAAGTAGGCGATGCAGGTGAATCCGGACCAGGACTTTCCCTCACGTGACCTAGAGGGAAATAGCTCGAGGATCCCAAATCATCATTTGTCACCCTTCTTGAAGATGCCAGCATCATACCACTGGGCCTTGCCCCATGAGCCTGACCCCGCCCCTATCTATTATTAACATCGAACCCCCTCGCACCTGCCATATTTCTAAAGTCCAGCAGGGGTGGGAGTTGTTCTTCCTCCCAAATCCATAGGGTGGTAAAGGCAGTCTTGATGTGAGCGAAAGACCACCAGCTTTGGAAGATCCCATCTGGAATACCAGCTGGGCCGCAGATTTTGTTTGCCATCTGTTCGATTGCTTGTTGCAACTCTCCCATCGATGGTTGTTCACCAATGGATTGTACCACAGGGTCTTTTAAAACTTGTTCATGGGATATGGATTTCGCTGGCTGGGCCGGCATTTATTGCCCATCCCTAATTGCCCCTAGCGAAACTTCTTGAACCGCTGCAGTCGGTGTGGTGTAGGTACACCCATGGTGCTGTTAGGGAGGGAGTTGCATGATTTTGACACAGTGATGGAACGGCCGATATATCTCCCAGTCAGGACAGACTGGGGGAGAGCTGCAATTGTGCATTCACGGTTAAGGAGTTGTTTTGCAATGTGCTTTCCGGTGATGGATGGCACTGTGTCACCCTTATGAAGAGAAACACTGTCCCGTGAGCAAGTGGGGTTTTGCCCAGTTAGCCTTGGCCTGTGGATCGTCCTGGTGACCTCAAAAAACAAAAAAAGCTTTGCCTGCCATGAGTTCTGCAGGTTGTTGGGGCTGTCGAGCTTTCTCTTCCCACCACTTGTCCTTTATTCCCAGGAACTGCCTTTGGGTATCAAAACTTGAGCGGTTGTAATGCTGCCTTATCATAGAATTTACAGTGCTGAAGGAGGCCATTCGGCCCATCGAGTCGTAGTAACCCCACCTAACCTAAGGGCAATTTATCATGGCCAATCCACCTAACCTGCACATCTTTGGACTGCGGGAGCAAATGGAGCACGCGGAGGAAACCTACGCAGACACAGGGAGAACGTGCAGACTCCACACACAGTGACCCAAGCCCGGAATCGAAACTGGGACCCTTAGCTGTGAAGCAACTGGGCTAACCACTGTGCTACCAACTCCATGCACATGAGATAGAAACAGTGTGGGGGGAAGAAACTCAGCAGGTCTGGCGCCATTTGCAGAGAGGGAAACAGTCAGAGCATTTCGAGTCCAATATGACTTCTTCGGAACTAAGAGGTTGAAATGTAATTGGTTTTATTCTGTTGGGGAGGGTGCCGGTGACAATTTTTTAAAAATGTATTTATTTTTTGTTTTTTTGCAGTAACACCACTCGCACATTTAATACAGTTAACTTTTTGGGTTCAACCCAATTGAATCCATACATAACAGTCCCTAACAACTTACAGGACATGATTCTTAAACTATTGTCATTTAAAATACGGGGGTTCCTCGTCAGTCGCTGCTGTCTGCCGAGACCTTTAATAACCCCACCACGTAATACACGTGGAGACCACAGATCACCCATCAGCTAACGTTCAGTTAGAGATGTCTGACCGGAGGTTTCACTATTCAGTAATAATTTGTTATTTTGATTTGTTTCTAACCCGTAAGGGTTTTCTTCCGGGCTCTTATCATTTAATTCCCTCAAATATGTAGCCAATTTTATCATTAGTTTTTTTCCCCATACTGTGAAACATTCTTCTTTGGAGTGTTGTTCAGGTTCATCTTCTGTACTGTTGCTTCATCTCAAACCCAAATGAACAGGTCAAAGGCAGAGAGGGCCCTATTTCTTGATTTGTATCTTCCTATCCTTGCTTGGATATTCCAGAAGTACCCTCTCCAGGACTTCTGGATCTCCATTGCCACCATTCCTCTTTTTCTAACTCAGTGATTCAATCAGGTCGAAACTTTCCCTGATACATTTTGGATATTGCTACTGCATCTATTTCAATGTTCTTAATTCTGATTGTGACAGGATAAGTTCCGAATATGACATTTTCACTGTACCATCTGTCCTATTGATGCTGCTAACAGGTTTCAATTCACTGGCATCCTGACACCCACACCCAAACATTCCTTTTTTCCTTGTCCAAGCGGTTGGGGGATATGATCTATCCTGTGGCACGGCATCATTGCAGTGATAGTCTCTAAGCACTGTTAGGCTAATTTTACGTCCCCAGGTCATCCCAACAGCATAAACTACGTACTCCCTCACTAATCGATACCACAAGTTTGTCACTTGTCCACAAGCTTGCACACCCTTTCCCAATCATCTGTCGTCAGCTAGGTTTTCTCTGCAGTAATTACAATTTGTCATTAGTACACCATCCCATGGTCAAAATTTATCTTGTGGTCACAATCTTCAATCATCAGTATTGCTTTGAGCCGAAGCATTTCCGCATTTCTATTGTTCTAAATGCAATATAAAATCGTCTGTCTACACTGTATCTGTCATTCTCCTAGGTTTCATATGATTACTCCTTCACCAAACTACTGGGCTACAGGACGTGCCACACCTTTGACACGATGTTTCATTATGTTCACAATGAATCATTTAAACTGGGGACCAATTGTCTAATGCAACTTAGCCTGTGCTTCTATCAGCTGTGATTAAAAAGCACAAATTACTTTTGCTGCTCCGAGGACGATTCTTCCATAGGTGTCTCAAATACCCCAAAGTTCTCATGATTTGCTGAACCCCGTTTCGTGAAACAGGCGCTGTGATTCTAGTAACTTTCTCTCTCATCCCAACACTGGCCTCCCTGCCTGCCGTTGACACTGAATACACTAAATAGTCAACTTCGCTCCTGCCAATCTGGCATTTCTTTAACCCTATTTTAAATCCTACTTCACTTAAGTGTTTTAATAATTTTGGTCACTCTTTCAACATGTGTCCCCCTGATCATCATCTCTAATTAACACATCATCAATATATACGAAAGCCAAATCATGTTTAATCAGCTCCCTTACTATTGCCTGAAAGTGGTTCGGGGAATTAACATATCCTTGTGGCAATTTACAGTATACGTAATGTTTAGTGCCAAAGGTATTACTAGTTTTGTTTTCCTTATCTCCTCTAGTTATCAATTGGTGTTTATATCTTAATTTTTTCTTTTTGTTTTTGCATCTATTTTTATTAATCTTTCCTTGCCATCAGATTCTCATTTCCTGATACTGTGCAAGTAATACTCCTAATCTAAGCTCCGGTCCCATATCTTTATTCCTTAAAGCTCCATCCGCAATGCAGTCCAAAAAAAATCCATAGTCTTTGCTGTATGAAAGTAAATTCATCAGTAAATTTGATGTGTAATGAGTTTCCAGAGAAAATACTGAAAATTTTTAATTGAAGTTACATCATGGCTGCCTCTAACAAAGCAGCACATGACGCACACCGAATGCCTAGTCTTCACATTTCAATTTAGATTCCTTTGTTCTCTTATTTCTTAATTTTTGTTTAGCAGCCAAGACTATGCCGAGTTGAAACCAATCATGTACAAATCCCAATTTATACATTTTGATTTTGCTTTTTGTTTACTTCCTGAGAATTATGTTCTAGTTAACTCCCACAATGTTAATCATTATTACTGATTTTATAAAGAACTTTCAAATACTTACCGTTTTAAAACTCACTTTAACGGCCGAGTATACCTCCTAATTGATGTGCAACTTCATTTTGCAAAACACAACATTTTAAAAACTAGGATTCATTCGTTGGAGATTTCCATTCAAACAAAAGGAATTCAAATCATTATACTTTCATTAATCTCAACCAACCGAACAATAACAATTTGAATTTTCAAAGAAACTAGAATATCCGTTTACCAAATCCTGAGAGATCCACTTTCCGATACAGTTCTAAACTTCCTAAGTCTCTGGTTCCCCCTAGTGGCCATTCATCTCCCAATTCTTTGTTTCACTCAAAAACATATCTCCCAACAATAAATTTTAACTTAGCCAATTCTAATTGTACGGAATTGAATTGTCTCCAGAACATTCCGTCAGCGGTCTTTACTGAATTGTCTCTGTGACATTCCATCAACCCGTTAAAGACCTTAACCGAATTAAAGTGTAATTTAATATAACCAATTTTAATTTTCAACTCACATGCAACTGACTTACTAGGCAACATTCCAACAGTCACCAGCTGAATTGTTACTCCGTATTCACTCAATTATGTTCCACCCCTCAGCCGTACCTGCATCGACTGAAATTAATTCATCTAATCCTCCAGACTGATCTTTGATTTCGTCGAGACGATCTTACCTGATCAAATGCGAGTGATTAGACTGTAATCAGAATACGAGAGAGAGGAAAATCGACATGGTAATTTTCCAGCTACTCGAATCGTGGGCCCATTTCCTCTTTCCCCGTCCGAGATCAGTCCAATTCTGATTTCGCAGAGGAGAGGTGATCGTCTGGAGAAATCCCGGGTTTCGGCACCAAATGACAATCCTGATTCTTTTGCTTTCAGTCTGGTCTCAATAAAAGTTGAGTCGGATTTGCAGGTATCAATTATTGTTTATATTAACCAGCTAGCTGGGTGACTCACTCTATTGGGAGAGCAGGACACAACCATGTCTCCTGAATCTTCAACAGCCAGAATGCACAAAGGACAAAACATTTCTGTACAGATGCATTCAAGTTGCATCAAATATCACATACATACGACCAAATAAGGCAACAGTAATGAATGCAAAATTCCCATAGGCTAGCCCTATACACTTCTTAACCTGGCCATATATCCTGATTGGCTCATTTCACATTCCTCTGTCCTGGGCTCACTTCACATTCTTCAGCCCTTGGCGGCGGGGGGGGGGGGGGGCTTTCACTCAGCATTCTCGTCCTAGCAATTACCCATCCAAGCCATGCTTAGCCCAGTTCCTTTATTCCGGCCTCCACATTATCCTAATTAATTATCCCATTTTGTACCACATTAGTTTGTTCAATTCCTCACCGGGAGAGGAAAAGAGGATATTATGGTTCGGTTAAAGAGTGGGGATTATTGGGGGCAGCACGGTGGCACAGTGGTTAGCATTGCTGCCTCATGGCGCCGAGGTCCCAGGTTCGATCCCGGCTCTGGGTCACTGTCCGTGTGGCATTTGCACTTTCTCTTCGTGTTTGCGTGGGTTTGACCCCACAACCCAAAGATGTGCAGGATAGGTGGATTGGCCACGCTAAATTGCCCCTTAATTGGAAAAAAATTAATTGGGTACTCTAAATTTATTTTTAAAAAGTGATTATTAAGTGATAAAGATATAATGGAATGCAAAACAAAGTGAGTGGTAGTGTAAAGACACCCAGCATTGGTCGAGAGATGGTGCCAATTACAGAATAAGGGTCAATGCTGTCTGAAAATAGCAGAATGTGTGAATCAGCGGAATAAAGTTCAGCACTGTCTGAAAGCAAGAACGAGACACATGTGAACAGCGAACACCATACACCTGTCTGCCAATATTTCGGAAAATAATTACCGCGTAAATGTGCCACTGGACATGCAACCTCCAATGGATCTCACCCACCTTAGCCCTGAACTGTGGAATTGTCCCTGACACAGCTTCTTTGTTCCTTCCTACCTCTCTCCTTTAAGATTAAAAGCACCTTCTTTCTGGTCACCTGTCCTGACACCTCTTTATGTGGCTGCCTGTCGAATTTGTGTCTGATTCCGCTCCCGAGGGTGTATATTTTTCTATTTTCAAGACGCTGTCTCAATGTGGCCATAGAATTGTTACAGTGTAGAAGACGGCCATTTGGCCCATCGAGTCTGCACCGATGCTCTGAAAGTGCACCCAACGTAGGCCCACTCTCCTGACCGATCCCTGAAACACCGTAACCCAACCTAACCTACACATCCCTGAACTGTGGGAGGAAACCCATGCAGACACAGGGAGAAAGGCAAACTCCACAGATAGTCACCCAAGGCCGGAATTGAACCGTGTCCCTGGAGCTGTAAGGCAGCAATGCCACCGTTGCCCTGTATGTTGATGGCAAGTGACGTTAAAAGGACAGGCACAGGGTGACACCTGTGCAGAATAGTAACACTGTCTCGCGAGTGGCACTGATCGCAATGGAGGGCACGCGAGGAGGAATGCGAAGGGCAGCTGTGGCAATGTTTCCTAATCTTCTTCTCCTCTCTCCCTCTTTCAGAAACCTGCTGCTGGAGATCCTCCACAACATGTGCTATGCAGCCTCGGCCGAGGAATACGACCTGCTGTACCACCAGCTCCTCGACACCAACACCCAGCGAGCCATTGACTACTTCCACCAGAACTGGCACGAGAGCCGCAGCCAGTGGGTGGAGGGCTTCAAGCACGAGAGTGAGTCCTACCTGATCAGCACCATCAACCGGGTGGAGCAGCTGGGCCAGAAGCTGCAGGCGGCGATGGGCAAGTTCACCGACTCGGCCACCTTTGTGCAGGGCCTGTTAAAGGCCGTGGAGTCGCTGCGGACGGAGTGCGACCACCGGACTGTGCGCATGTTCCAGAAGCCATCCTTCGTGGCGCTGGAGGCCAGCTCCTCCGCCTCGGCCTACTTCAGCCTCCTCACCGGCTTTGCCTTCTCGCGGGTACAGCGAGAGCTGGAGGAGGCCCAGTGGGTGACCTTCCTCAGCGTGGACGGCGAGCAGGCACAGCCCGTCTCCCGCCGGCGGGGTGTGGTGACAGGTCAAAGCAGCTGCCAGTGCGCTTTCCACTCCTCCATGAGGCTGCCCTGCCGCCACATCCTGGCCTTCCGGCAGTTGCGGGGCACCGACCTCTTTGAGCCAACCCTCTGCTCTCCCCGCTGGACCCGTGAGCACTACCTGAGGAACCACCCAGTCTTCCGCATCATCTCCGAGACCCCGGCTGCTGAACCTGCCCCGGTCCCGCCCCAGCAGCCTGAGTCGCCGAAAGAAGAGACAACACCGATGCAGCAGGAACAATATCACCAGGCCTTCAAGGTAGCTCAGAAACTCTCCGTGCTCGCTGCCAAATGTCCCACCGAGGAGTTTGACAGCTGCTTGGCTGTCTTGACTGCTGTCACCAACATCTGGGCCAGAGGTGGCCAGGTGCAAGTCAACGAGATTAATGGTTGGTAGAGCCACAACTTCAGGGAATCAGTTGTAATCTAACGGGGTTGGGTGGAAAGTGGGGAGAGGGTGGGGGGAACTGGACGGGGTTAGTTGTGGAAGGTAGGAATCGCAAACGGGAAGAGTAGTAATGGAAGAATTACCCATTCCCACTCAAATAAACACACTAGAAAACGGACTAATGCACATGAGCTAACGCACATAAACGGGTAAAAACGTGCGAGCAGACCGTATACGCAAGTGGGTACAGGAATGCGACTATACATGAGCAGATAGTCAAACTACCAGATACACATACAAATGGATACACACCCAGCAACAGACTTGCGCAGATGAGTGGATACCCAAACGAGTACAGAGTGCACACTGATGTGCTGCACCTCAGGCACACCACAGGCGTACACAGATCCACACCCGACACACACAGGCCCACAGATGCATGCACTCGTACACAAAGCCACACAAGCCTGCACACACAGCCCTGCATGCGTTCTCATGCGCAGACATGCGTGCCTACACCGGCCCACACGCACACACAGACCCACACAAGTGTGTGTGCACAGGCCCACCCGTGTGTGCACAAGCACACGTACTGACACAGGCCCACATACATGCACCCACACAAGCCCACATGTGCGTGTAAAGGTCCACGTGCATGCTCACAAGCCCATGCGCGGGCGCACACTCCGGCATGCACAGTCACACGCATGCGTACAGGCCCACGCAACACACGTGCAAACCAATAGGCCCACATACACAAACAGGCACATACCAACAGGCCTACGCATGTAAGCACAAGCAGGCGCACATGCACACGAACAAATGAGCATGCACACAAACAGGCCCACAGGCGGCCACACGCAGGACCCTGCGTACGCAGTCCCCCCCCCCCCCCCCCCCCCCCCCCCCAGCACGCAAGCCTTCCCCGCGCACTCGAACAAAGGCACACACAGACAGGACCCCCCCACAAACATACACATAAGCCCTCCCTAGTTACATACACAACCAGGTGCCACTCACGCACATACACAGAGCCTTCCCCCCCCCACACACACATACACACATCCTCCCGTATATACACATACAGCCACCCCACACACACACACCCCCCCACATGCACAGACACGCATACAGCCCCCCCACACCCTCCTGTACATACATATACAGCCACCCCACACACACACAGACCCCCCCCCCCTGCACACGCACAGAGCCCCTCCCTCCCCCCACACACACAGGCCCCACATGCGCAGGCACACATACAGCCACCCCCCCCACACACGCAGGGCCCTCACACAAACACGCAGGCCCCCCCACCCCACACACACACAGGCCCCCCCCCCCCCCAACGTCCGCAATTATACAGCACACCCCCACATACACACATTCTCTCGTCTCTCCCCCCCCCCCCCCCCCCCCCCCCCACAGACACATATATGGCCATACGGCCTCCCTCCACACACACAGCTCCCCCCCCTCCTCCCCACACACACACAGGGCCCACCCCCCCATACACGGCGAACACACATACGCGCCTATGGTATCGACACGGAAGCATACGAGTGGAATCACACACGGACTCAGACTATCTCTGACATTAGGTCACACGAGCGTGTAGACACGCACGGACACATGAATACATACAAATGCTCTTCAGCAACAGCCCCATCCAGTCACGGAAACTGCACAACTCTTGGCCACACCACGATGAGGCACCTGCTTGTTACCTCCCTTGTACCATCCCCAGCAGGTGGCACTGGATAAGCTGAGCTGTGAGGAGTGGAGGCAGTCGCACTACTGCCCAAGGCAGTTTAAAGAGGAGCAGAGGCGACACATTTATTGCGGGATTGATAGCAGTCGCAACCCAGAGGATGTGCAGTCTGTCTGCTGCCAGAGTAAGGGTTATCTCAATGCAACAGGGAAAGAAATTTCACAAGGGAGGGGGAAAGATCCAGTTGCCATGTTGGGAGCCGTGACATAATCAGGACAAAAGGAGGAGGCTACGCCTTAGCGTTGTCCCCGTGTCTGCGTGGGATTCCTCCTGGTGCTCCGGTTTTCTCCCACAGTCCAAAGATGTGCAGGTTACCTGGATTGGCCATGAACAATGCATGGAGTTACTGGGATAGTGTGGGGGTGTGGGTCTTGGTAGGGTGCTCTTTCAGAGGGTCTATGGGCTGAATGGCCTCCTGCACTGTCGGGATTCTATGGAAGCCAGCATCAGGATACAAAGGCGAAGACAATGTCTCGTGTCCAATTAGAGGTTTTGCACACTTAACACAAGTGGAGTAATAAGCGTAAATTCAGCCAAATATGTATGACGTAACAGCCATTGATGACACCAGGTTGCAGCTGGACAGGACTGGGAGATAAATATACCCGAATGTAAAGCATTTAAAAACGACAGAGCAACCAAAAAAATGGTGAAGAAGGAGCAATATGGTTAAGGGACGGTATAGGTGGAATTGAGGAACAAAAAATGAAGAATTTGGGAGTTGTCTATTGACCCATGCACAGCAGTGATAAAGTTGTGGGATAGGTAAATGGAGATCAGGGATGCGTCGGCAGATTAGTCACGTTGGGAGACTTAACTCCTCTGATGCAAATGAGAGAAACAAAACAGCTCCATTCCCAGAAGCACTGGACTTCTGGAATGTATTCGGCACCATTTGCTGGAGCAATATTGATCTTAAACCAACAGGACAGGACTGTCTTGGGTTTGGTGAGGAGTAGCAAGTCTGGATTAGTCAGCAGTGTGATCATAGATCAAAGTCAAAATTAGATTCAGTAGGGAGCAGGGTGAATCATGAACAAAGCTTTTAAATTTAAGATGACGCAGGAATTGACGCACGGTGCTGTTTAGCACAGGGCTAAATCGCTGGCTTTTAAAGCAGACCAAGCAGGCGGGCAGCACGGTTTGATTCCCGTAACAGCCTTCCCGAACAGGCGCCGGACTGTGGCGACTAGGGGCTTTTCACAGTAACTTCATTTGAAGCCTACTCGTGACAATAAGCGATTTTCATTTCATTTCAAATAGACTGGACAGGGTAGTTAACGGATAGAACAATGCATGAAAATTGGACGGCCTTCCAAAACTATCTGGTGGATTGGAAGACCTGTCAATATGGCTAAAAAGCAAGGAGACTTCAGGTATATTTAAACCACCTCAGTCAACAAGGGAAGTGAGGGGGCAGCATGTGGAGCAGTGGTTAGCACTGGGACTGCAGCGCTGAGGACCCGGCTTCAAATCCCGGCCCTGGGTCACTGTGTGGAGTTTGCACATTCTCCCCATGTCTGCGTGGGTTTCACCCCCACAACCCAAAGATGCGCAGGTTAGGTGGATTGGCCACGCTAAATTGCCCCTTAATTGGGAAAAAAAATAATCGGGTACTCTGAATTTTTTTTTAAAACAAGGGAAGTGAGCGATAGGTTAAAACTGAAAGAAAGGTTTTATGTGAAGGTGCAGAACTATAGAGAACCTGCGGACTGAGAGCGATAGCAAGAGATGCACAGAAGTTAAAACTGCCAAGAAGGGAATAAGGGGAGAAAATCGAAGACGACACCAAAGGAGTTCACCATATAGCAAGAGAAAGAGTGATGCTGTAATTGAAAAAGTAGGAAATGGTGGACATATTCAAGGCAGGGCGAGAGAGATTTGAACTGTGGGAGGAAACCGGAGCACCCGGAGGAAACCCACACAGACGTGGGGAGAACATACAAATGCACAGACGGTGACCCAAGCCGGGAATCAAACATGGGACCCTGGAGCTGTGAAGCAACAGTGCTACCCATTGTGCTACCGTGCATTATGAAGAAAGGTTGGATAGGTTTGGGTTGTTTTTGGAGCAGAGAAGTGTGAGGGGCAACCTGAACAGGATATACAAGATTATGAGGGGCATGGATAGGGAGCAGCTGTTCTCTTTCCCCCCCCCCCCCCCCCCCCCCCCCCCTTTAATTAGTGTCAGTCATGAGGGGAGTTACCACACATCTGTTAAAAAGTACCTGGATGAGCACTTGGCACGTCATAACATTCAAGGCTATGGCCAAGTGCTGGCAAATGGAATTAGGTGGATAGGTAGGTCAGGTGTTTTTCATGTGTCGGTGCAGACTTGATGGGCTGAAGGACCTGTTCTTCACGCTATTTTCTGTGATTCAGTGATAGTTAAATCCTTGAAGAATTCCTTTTTAATTACATGCTGTACCTACATACCGACTTTCTGAGATTCATGAACAAAGACACCTGGATCCCTCTGCCCAGAAGCATCTCGGATCTGCTATTCATTTAGATAATAATTTGCCATTCTATTTTTCCAGCCAAAATGGATAACCCAAAATTTTGGCCCTACGTCCGTCTGTAAAACCTTTATCTCCTCCTCACTGCCTGCTTTCCCACCTGTATCAACCTACAAATTTTGCTATGTTGCACTCTGTCCCTGCTTGCCGATATATATTATATATAAATTATATATTTATATAAATTGTAAACAGTTGAAGTCTGAGGACTGACCTCTGCGGCCCCCCACTAGTTACATATACCAGCCAGTGAAGGACCCATTTATCACAACCCTCTGCTTTCTGCCAGTCAGCCAATCCTCAATCCAGTCGAGTTCTCTACCCCCATTACCCTGCAATCTCACCTTCTGCATTAGTCTTTTATGCAACACCTTATCAAACTCCTGGAGGTCTAGGTACAGCAGGTACAGCATGTAATTAAAAAGGTTTATCCACAGGTTCCCCATTATCCACCTTGCTGGTTATGTCCTCAAAGAACTCTAGCAAGTTTGTTCAGCATGACTTACCCTCATAAATCATGCCCACAAAAGTGGGTTGACCTGTGTCTTTCCAAATGTTCCATCACCACCTCCTTTAATGATTGATTCCAGCAACTTCCCCACCACAGTGGCCCAGCTAACCGTTCTATAGTTTTCTACTTTTTTGCGCCTCCCTTTTTGAACAGGGATTTCAAATTAGCATATTTCCAATCCACCAGGACCCTTCCAGAATCCAGGGAATTCTGAAATATCATAACCAACACATCCCCTATTTCCGTCACCACCTCCCTTAATACCCTAGGGTGCAGGCCATTAGGTCCCGGAGACTTATCTGCCCTTAATCCCACCAGTTGATTCAATATCGTACCCCTAGCGATGGTTATTGCACCATGTTCCTCTGCATTAAGTATAGTTTTTGGAAAATTTTTATTATCTTCTACTGTCAAGGCAGAGGCAAAATATTGGTTCAGTGCCTCCGCCATCTCTGTGTTCCCCATTATTACTGCACCATTATCGTCCTCTAGAGGGCCAACATTTACTTTAGCTATTCTCTTCCTCTTTGTACTTATAGAAGCTTTTGGTATAATTGTTTGTTTTCTGCTAGTTTCCTATGTCAACAACATCACTCTCCATATTGATGAAAAATGTGATCACCCTCGAGGGTCTCGCACAATTAGATTGCCAATTATTCCTTTCTCATTAGACAATCTGGAATGGCCTGTTCTCTAGTTGGTTCCCTCAATATATTAATCAAGAAAACTATCCAATACACACTGCAGGAATTCCTCCTCTACGGTATTGTGATTTATTTGATTTGCCCAATCTGTATGCAGATTAAAATCACCCATAATTAAAGATGTTCCTTTATCGCATGCATTTCTAATTTCCTGTTTAATGCCATTCCCAACATCTCATGACAGTTTGGGGGTCTCTACAACCCCCACTAACGTTTTCTGCACCTTGGTCTTTCTCGGCTCTACCTGTACAGATTGTCAGAGCTAATATCCTTCATCACTATTGCCTTAATTTCCTCTTTAACCAGCACTGCAACTCTGCTGCCTTTTCCTTTTTGTCCTTCCTAAATACCAAATATCCTTGAATGTTCTGTTCCCATTCCTGGTCATCCAGCAGCCTAAGTCTCCCTAATACTGACTATATCAAACCCTTTACATCTATTTATGTGATTAGTTCAAATGCTTTATTGCAAATTCCCTGCCAGTTAAGGCACAAAGCCTTTAGTCTTATCTTTTAAACATTACTTGTCCAGATCCCGCTATGTTTCCCGATGATGCTGTTTGTTTTATACTATGCAGAAATAGACCATTCGACCCATCGAGTCTGCACCGACCTTTGGAAAGAATGCCCCACCTAGGCCCACACTCTGACCCAATACCCGTAACCCAGTAACCCCACCTGACCTTTTGGACACTTAAGGGGCAATTTAACATGGCCAATCAACCTAACCTGTACATCTTTGGCCTTTGGGAGGAAACCGGTGCAGCCTGAGGAAAGCCAGCAGGCACGGGAAGAAAGTCTACACAGACAGTGACCCGAGGCCGGAATTGAACACGTATCCCTGACGCTGTGACTCTTATTCCCTTTCTGTCTTCTGGTTTGTAGTTGATTCCCACTCCTCTGACTCCTTGAATAGGTTCCCATCCCCCTGCCATTTTAGTTTAAACCCATCCCAATCATGCTGACATCGGTCTTGGCCCTGTCCAGGTGTAAACTGTCCATATCTTGATAAATGGATATATTGGCAGAACTCCAATTTAAAATGTCACGAAGTATATGGACAATAAAGGAGAGGCTGACAAAAGCAGGTGGCAACTATTTCACTAGAAAGGCACTACAAAATCAAATTTATCAAGGAATATTTAAAAAACCATTGTATCCCACAGATATGTCTGTAATCTAATAATTATCAGGATAGGATCTCGAAAGAGTGCACATGACAAACTCGGGGGCCAATGGCGGGGAAGTGGCAGAAGTACTAAATACTTTGCCTCTGTACCTGCCAGGGAAGCTAGCCATGATTGTCATGAATTTGGAAGAGTTTGAAAAGGATATAGATCTTTAAGATAGAAAGGAGGGGATAATTAAACAGATCAAATTTAGGGATGTTAAATTGCCTAGTCCAGATGGATTGAATCCATTTGTATCAAAAGAAGTTAGGAAAGAGACCAGAGGGGCACACTTCCTTAGATAGAAAAGTTTATTGTCACGCTCTGCCACCAGTCATTATTGTGCCCGCTATCGCATTGGTTGCTGCACACACCATGTTACAGGTGCGCTCTGTCGCTGGTAACTGCCGTGCCCTCTATTTCCATTTGTTACTGCATCTTTTTTTAAAAAAAATTTTTTATTTTCCTCCTTTTTCACATTTTCTCCCAAATTTACACCCACCAACAATAAATAATAATCAGTAACAAATATGTCAATCCCCACATAAATAACAACAATCCCATCCTCCCCAAACCCCCAAACATTAATCCGCATGTTTACATAAACAAATGACAAAACGAAATCAGGGATCACCTGTAGTCACCATTAGCACACACAGCCCCCTCCCCCCAACCACCCCTCCAACTAATATTCAATGTAATCCAATTCTCAAAAGTGCATAATGAATAATGCCTATGAATTGTAGAACCCCTCCATCCTTCCCCTCAGTTCAAACTTAACCTTCTCAAGAGTCAAGAATTCCCACAGGTCCCCTTGCCGCGACAGGGCACAAGGTGGAGAGGTTGCTCTCCAACCTATCGGGAGCTGCCTTCAGGTGATCAACGAGGCAAAGGCTACAACATCTGCCTCCGCACCCGTTTCCAACGCCGGCTGGTCCGATACGCCGAATATGGCCTCCCGAGGGCCAGGGTCCAGTTTCACGTGCACCACTTTAGAGATTACCCTAAAAACCTCCTTCCAGTAATCCTCCAGCTTTGGACAGGACCAAAATGCATGAACGTGATCTGCGCCCCGCAACGCGCTCACACATCTTCTACCCCCTCAAAGATCCGGCTCATCCTCGCCCTCGTGAGGTGTGCTCTATATACAACCTTCAGCTGTATCAACCCCAACCTCGCGCACGAGATGGAGGCGTTCACTCTCCAGAGCACGTCACATCAGAACCCCTCCTCCATACCCTCTCCCAACTCTTCCTCCCACTTTGCCTTGATCCCTTCCAGTGGTGCCTTCTCCTCTTCCAAACTTGCTCCGTAAACCGCCGACACCATCTCCTTCTCCTGTCCCCCTGTCGTCAGCATCTCCTCCAACAATGTGGAGGCCATCTCCACCAGGAAGCTCTCCTTTCTGGTAAAATCTCGAACCTGCATGTATCTAAACATTCCCCCTGCTCCAGCCCATACTTCGCTTCCAGCTCCTTCAATCCTGCAAACCGACCCCCAAAAAAACAAATCTTTTAGTGTCCTGATCCCCTTCTCCTCCCATTGTTACTGCATCATCTTAACCATTTGTTGCCGCCCCAGCCTCTGTCGCCAGTTATTGTCATGTACTTGTATTGACATTTATTACCGCGTTCTGTATTACCCGTCACCTGTATCACAACTTGTTGTGCCCTCTTATGATGTCCGGTCATTATTAACAGAGGACTGCACAGCATTCATCACCATTCAAGACGCCACAGACACTGAGCAGTACCAAATGCAGCAAGACCTGGACAATATCCAGGCTTGTGCTGACACGTGGCAAGTAACATTTTGCGCCACACAAGTGTCAGGCAGTGACCATTTCCAATAAGAGAGGATATAACCATCGCCCCTTGACATTCCATAGCATTACCATTACTGAATTCCCCACTATCGGCATCATGGGGATTATCATTGACCACAAACGAACGGGACGAGCCATATAAATACTGTGGCTGCAAGAGCAGGTCAGGCTAAGGATCCTGTGGTGAGTAACTCGCTTCCTAACTCCGCAAATCCTGCCCACCATATACAAGGCACAAGTCAGGAGTGTAATATCTACCCTCCACTTGTCTGGATGAGTGTAGCAACACTCCAGAAGCTCAAAACCATTCAGGACAAAGCAGGCCACTTGATTGGCACCCCTCCCACACACATTCACTCCTGTCACCGATGAACAGTGACAACCTTGTATGCCATTTACAAGATACACTGCAGGAACTCACCAAGGCTCCCTAGGCCTTGCAAATCCTCGACCACTACCTTCTAGAAGGACAAGGGCAGCAGATACTTAGGAAAGCCACCACTTGGAAATTCCCCTCCAAATCACTCACCATCTTGACTTGGAAATATATATATTCTTACACTCACTGGGTCAAAATCCTGGAATTACCCCCACCCACACACACACACACACCCCAAATAGCACAGTGGATGTATTTACAACTAGGACTGCAACAGTTCAAGAAGGCGACAGCAAGGGATGGGCAATCAATGCTGCCCTGGTCACTGATGCCCACATCCAGCAAAAAACAATTGAAAAAAACATGCATGATTCTGTGTGTCTTCCAATACTTTTTGTAAACCTGTCTTCAACATCGCTCACTGGTGTTTCCTCCTGTATTTTCAGTGACTCACAGAAAAGAGGAGACTCCATCAGCTTCAGATGACATGCAAAGTGATGGCGTACATCAGAACTGATTTTAGACCCGCCGTACTTGCAACGAGGGTGTCCAGGTTCAACGTGCTGGTTACTCACATTTCCGATGGTCCCAGCAGTCAGACTGAGGTTCTTTTTCTTTTTTCCTCCCATTTGGTCTTTCTTCTCTGTGTACACATGTATTAGTCACACACATGCACCCCCCCCCCCCCCCCCCCCCCCCCCCGCCCCACAACCCCCAGATCACCTTTGCACAGTGAGCTACTGACAGGCCTTGGATTCACCTTTGAAGTAAATCAGCTTGTGGGTGTGAGAGGAAAACGACATTTGAGAGAAAGGGAGATTCTGTGGTGATCTTGGTGAAGCTTCTGATACTTGTGAAGGGAATTGACAAATTGTTCCAGTCCCGAGGGTTGAGAGTCTAAACATGGCATTCGGGAGGAATCGGGAAGACTTTTAACCCTTCATGGCAGCAGTTGCGGAGCGAAGGTGGGCAGTGCAATGCATCAAAGTGGGCACTTTCCCAGCTTCAGCGTGCAGTTGGTGTATTTCTGGTGAGAGAGAACATTTTGGAGGGAGGGGGGGGTTGCACATCCTCTTTCCACGGATAGTGACACTTCTCTGGCTTCCAGTCACACGGCAATGTGGACAGCCTGAGGTGAAGTGGAGTGTGTTACCATCCATCCCGATGATGCTGTGACCGATCTCGGAACAGCAGGAGGCCATTCCGCTCCGGTCACATCAGCAGAGATTTCTGGACAGTGAGTAGCTGATTCTCTTGAAAACCTGCGGATGCTCACAAACTACTGCACCCGGCTGGTGGGCTGGCTGAAGGCTCGCTCATAACAGGCCAGGTCTGGAGCAAGGGACTTTCCTGGTCGGCAGTGCACCGCCACTGGTGAGAAAGAGAGAGCCCGAATTTAAAAAAATAAATAAACCTTTAGCTGAAAGCAGAGTTGGAAGCATGCAACAAGTACATCAGTAACTGCAAAGAGCAGAGAGGTTCTGACATCCTAACCCATGTTTAACCCTTCACCAAATTCCGACTTCCTCGACTGAAACCAATAACAGCTGTTTTCTAATATGACCTAAAACTGCACTCAGAGCTTGACTCAGCAGTGCGTTCACTTTGTTGTCAGGATCTTGTGGATTCAAGGGCGGCACAGTGATTAGCACTGCTGCCTGCAGTGCTAAGTACCCGGGTTTGATCCCGGCCCCAGGTCACTGTGTGGAGTTTGCACATTCTCCCCGTGTCTGCCTGGGTCTCAGCCCCACCACCCAAATATGTGCAGGGTAGGTGGATTGGCCACCCTTAGTTGGGAAAACAAATAATTGGGTACTCTAAATTTATTTTAAAAAAGGACCTTGTGGATTCAGATTTGACTCCACATTTCTAACCACCACTTGAAGGGGGCAGTACTAAAGGAATGGATGTTACATGATCGGGTGTAAGATTAAACCAGGGAGCTGCTTAGGTAGGTGACTGCACTCTGAAGCCCCTCCCTAATGCCTGTCCACCTCCCTCACCAAAGCCCGAGTTAAAATTCACCTCTTCTGCTGCCCCCTCTTGATACCTCCTCCTCCAAGTAGGAGATACGGAGGCGGGGTGGTAATGTCGTTGAGCGAGTAATGCTGAGGCCCAAGCTAAGGCCCCAGGGATATGGGTTCAAGTGGCAGCACCTCAGCTGGTGAAATTTAAATTCAATGAAATGTTTTTAAAATCTGAAACTGTAAAGCCATTGTCTGTAAGAGTAATCTCAAAACCAGCATCAATTCTCATAGAAACCCATCTGGTTCACTAATGTCCTTTAGGGGAGGAAATCGGCCCGCCTTACATGGTCTGGCTTACATGTGACCCCAGACCCACAGCAGTGTGGTTGACTCTTAATTGCCTTCTATAATGGCCTAGCAAGCCACTCAGCTCAAGGGGTAATTAGGAATGGTCAACAAATGCTGGCCAAACCTAGAATTCAAGACCCGATTCAGAGGGCCGCAGAGATCTCCGAGGTTAATAATGCTGGCGATGGTTACAGAGAGATAGGGGAGGGGTGAGGAATTTAAGTATCGAGGTGTTGCTGGACCAGGGTCCCAGTCAGCAAGTTTGCAACCAATCTGCTTGATTTGGCGCAAGTTATAGGCTGGCACGAATCCCTCAAATCCAGGGATTCCGGAATTTTACTCGAGTGGCTCGAACATACGTATATACGTGCGGATTAGGTGCAGGAGCAGGCCCCTTGAGTCTTCTCCATCATTCGATATGATCATGGCTGATCTGATTGTAACTTCAACCCCACATTCCTGCTGAACCCCGATAACCTTTCACCCCCCCGATAAGCTTTCACCCCTGATAACCTTTCACCCCTTGTTCGTCAAGAATTGTCTCTGCCTTAAAAATATTCTGCTTCCACTGTCTTTTGAGGAAGAGCGTTCCAGAGATTCACTACCCACGGAGAAAAATATTCTCATCTCTTTCTTAAATGGGAGACCCCTTATTTTTCAGCTGTTCTCCTACATGACAAAGCATCTCTTCTACAGCCACCCTGTCAATACTCCTCAGGATCTTAAAGATTTTTGATCAAGTCGCCTTTTACTTTTCTAAACTCTAGTGGCTACAAACCTTGCCTGTCCAACCTTTTCCTCATAAGACAATCTGCCCATTTCTGGTATTAGTTCAGTAAACTTCCTCTGAACTGCTTCTAATGCATTTAAGTAAAGAGACCAATCCTGTGCACAATACTCCAGGTGTGGTCTCACCAATGCCCTGTACAACTCTCCTTACTTTTGTAATCAATCCCCCTCATAAATAGCTCCCTCGCTCTGTCTCTCTCTCTCTCTCTGTGGCCTGTAATGGTTGTACAATATTATGAAACAGATTTTGCAGAATCTGATCCCACTTCCTCATGTATGCAAGCCAGGATCACTGACCTGTTCACTATTTGCCACAACGAGAGGGTAATATGGTCGCTGATGATAATCTCACTTGCAATCCCTCAACCTGTGGACAAATTCATCAAACAAGGCGCGGTTTGGTCAGATAGTGTGACGCTTTTGGTTTTTTGCCTTTACAGCTAATGTGTTTGATCGGCAGACAGAGCATCAGGTCTGCATCACAGACAGTGATAAGTCACATGGATAGTTGGCCTGACTTGAGTAGGGTGAGTTGAGGGGAGAATTGTTTAGTCTCATGGGGCTTGCAAGGACCTCTTAACTGTGCAGTTCAGTTCTGCTTCACTGTATCATGGGTGAAAAACAAAACATAGGCCCCTTCAGAACTCTGGACTCAGAAGACAGGATTCTGTCCCGACACAACTATCGCCCCACATATTCATAATCCAGATTGTCCCAGAGTGGCTACAGCGAAAGCAGATGAACGATATAGGAATAAACAGGACCGGATAGCTCACTGCAGAACCTGACCAAAATTACATTTCAAATAATCATCTATGGCTCTGCTTCCCTCTTGGTCCCTCTCTCATGATCTTTCCCCTCTCTTGATTTCTCTCCCTTCTTCTATCGCTCTCTCCCATCCTCCCTCACTCTCCCATTTCTCCTCTCGCTCTCTCCCACCCACTCACTCCCTCCCATTCTCTCTCACACTCCCATTTCCCCTCTCGCTCTCTCCCACCCTCTCACTCCCTCCCACCCTCCCTCACTCTCCCACTGCCTCTCTTGCACTCCCATCTTTTCTCACTCTCCCACTGCCTCTGTGTCTCTCCCATTCTCCCTCACTCTCCCACTTCCTCGCTCTCCCGTCCTCATCCTCCCTCACTCTCCCACTGCCTCTCACTCTTCCATCCGCCCTCACTCTCCCACGTTGTTCTCTCTCCCATCCTCATTCTCCCGCGCTCTCACAAAATCCTTCACCCACTTGCTCTCTCTCCCATCCTCCCTTCCACTTCCCATCGCTCGCACTCTCCCATCCTCCCTCACTCTCACTTATCTCTTTCGCTCCCATCCTCACTATCCCACTTCCTCCCCCTTGCTCGCTCTCTCCCTTCCTCACTCTCGCTTCCCATCTCCCCCTCCATCTCACTCTCTTTCCATTCTTCGTCTTTCTCTTTTCCTTACTCTCTCCCTCTTCATCTCTTGCCTCTCCCCTCCCACCCAGCTTATTCACTCTTCGCACAGATTCAAAAACAGCTTCTTCTCCGCTGTTACCAGACTCCTAAACGACCCTCTTGTGGACTGATCTGATCTCTTCACACATCTTCTCTACTGAGTAGTACTATACTCCTGTACGTTTCACCCAATGCCTGTGTTTATGTATTTACATTGTGTATTTTATGTTTGCACTATGTATTTTCTTTTCATGTACGGAATTATCTGCCTGAGCTGTATGCAGAATAATCCTTTTAATTGTACCTCGATACACGTGACAATAAACAAATCCCAATCCTTTATGCTCACCTTCCTTTCCACATACTCCCTCCCTCTCATTCGCTCCTTCCCACTTGTTCTCTTTGCCTCCCTTCCTCTCGTCCACGCCCTCCTTTTCTCTCATCCTCGCCCTCCTTCCCTCGCATCTTCGCGTTCCTTCTCCCTCGCCCTCCCTCTCTCTCATCCTTGCTCTGCCTCCCTCTCGTCCTCACCCTCCCTCTCGTCCTCACCCTCCCTCTCGTCCTCACCCTCCCTCTCGTCCTCACCCTCCCTCTCGTCCTCACCCTCCCTCTCGTCCTCACCCTCCCTCATCCTCACCCTCCCTCTCGTCCTTGCCCTCCCTCCCTCGTCCTTTCCCTCCCTCTCGTCCTTTCCCTCCCTCTCGTCCTCACCCTCTCTCTCGTCCTCACCCTCCCTCTCGTCCTCACCCTCCCTCCCTCTCATCCTCACCCTCCCTGCCTCTCGTCCTCACCATCCCTCTCACTTGGTCTCTCTTCCCTGCTCTTGTCTCCCCCCTGTAATTTCTCCCTCCCTCTCGCACATCCTCCCCCTCATGTGCTTTCTTATTCTCCTTTCATCCAGTTTCTACATCTGACCAGTTCACACTCTCTTGAATTTTTTGCCATTGTCTGTCCCCTGGTTCCTTGGCTTCCTTGCTCTTTCTGCCAAGCAGTTGAATCTAAATTGATGTGATTCTGTTCACAGCTTCTGTGCAATGGCCGATTCTTGTTGATCAGTGTACCCGATTGATCCTCACGTGAATGAAATCATTTATTTTTATTAACACATCAAGTCTTTTTGGATATGTGAAGAATCTTTTCTGATAATGTCGGGGCGAACTAAGTTGTTTGAATTAACTTGTGTGTGAAAGGTCCTATGTGATTTTGAATTATTCACACTTTTTAACATTGTAGTGAAGCTTGTGAATCCACTGAGTGATTGCTGTACAATAAAGGATTTTTTCCAGTGAAGCTTGGATCCGCCGTTTTGTATCGAATCCATTTTCTTGTTGGGGTGTCTGCCTTTGGGCAATGGCTGACTATCGTATTGACTGGATAATCCCCAGTGCCAGGCGGAGAGCTACGCGCGCTGACAAACATTCTGCAGTGAGTGGGGAAGCATTGTGTCTTCACGATATTTACACAAGGCAAAATGTTGCAGATAAAGTTACGGTAAGTCTGAATGCAGTTGCTGAAGTGACTTGTTTGACATCATTTATGGTGGCGGAGTGGGAACATCACTGATCTAGTAATCCACAGGCCCAGGCTATTGCCCAAGAGATGCTGGTTCAAATCCTGCCATGGCAACTGGTGCAATTTAATTGCAGTTAATATAATCAGGCATTAAGAAGCTAATCTCTGTAACCATGACTGAAATTAGCATTAATTGTTGTAAAAACCTAATCCGGCTCGCTGGTGCCGAAATCTGCCATCCTTACCCAGTCTGGCCTACATGTGACTCCTGACCCACAGCGATTTGTTTGACTCCCAACTGAAACTGCCACTTAGTTCAAGGGCAATTGGGGTGGGCAGCAAATGCCAGCCTTGCCAGTGACGCCTACATCCCATGAACTAATAAATGGATGATTTCCCAATGTGATCCCCATTTTAGCGCTTGAATTTCACGTCATCCCAGCTGCCAAAAAATAAGAAAGCAGCTAAAAAACATTCTGTATCCAATTATTAAAGTTTACAGACTAGCGTATAATGCATCGTATAATTATGAAAATCTGTAATGAAAATTCCGGGCACCTGGTAAATGGCCCCAACATCTTTGTCTGCTCCGTCACTGCTGCCCCGGGCAAACTGACATATTTACCAACAGGAATAGTTACGGTTCAGTGCCATTGGAGGACAGATCAGAAGTAACCTCACTCCCGTGTACCAACAGAATCCAGGAGGAATGTTAATGAATCTTGGTGCTGGCACCAAGTTTGAGCCGTTAGTGAGTCACTACTATCGCAGCAACAAGAAGACATTTTACATTGCTCCCTTTAAAGGATAATTCCCAAGGCACTTCACAGAGGAGAACAGGCATAAAACTATGATGGAGAGGTGGCTGAGGCCAGAAAGATGAGGGACGGACCAAAGACGATGCCGTCTTCCCGTTAGGTGAGTGGGACAAAACTTTGCAGATGTAATTTAACATGGGTAAGTGTGAAGCTATCCATTTTGGTTGGAGGAATAAAAAGGACACATTATCTGAATGGAGAGAAAATTTAAAATGCTTCAGTGCAGAGGGATCTGGATCCTCGTGTCTGAATCACAGAAAGTTAGTATGCAGGTGCAGCAGGTAAGAAGGCAGTTGAAATTTTGGCATTTGTTGTTGATGGAATAGAGTATAAAAGTAGGGAAGTGATCATGAGTTTGAGCCCGGAGAGGTGGAGGGAAGTAGGGCTGTCAAGGTGAGAGATCTGTATTTGGAGGAAGGATTCGCCAGTCTGGAGGAGCTAAGGGAGAGGGTAGAGCTGCCGAGGGAGAGTGAGTTCAGGTATCTGCAGGTTAGGGACTTTGCGTGAAAGTTCTGGAAGGGGTTCCCTAGATTGCCGGGATACACTGCTGGAGCGACTGCTGCTCCTGGATGTGGAAGGGGAGGGACGAAATGGGGATATATACAAATGATGGAGGCGCGCAGGTGGTGAAGATCAATGGGAAGAGGAGTTGGGAAGGGAGATCAATTGGGGAGCATAGAGTGAGGCACTGCGTAGGGTAAACGGGACCTCCTCGTGTGCAAGGATGAGCCTGATACAGTTTAAGGTGGTGCACAGGGTGCATATGACTCCGGCGAGAATGAGTGGGTCTTTTGGGGGGGGGTAGCAGATGAGTGTGAGAGGTGAGGGCGGGGGCCAGCGAATCATGAGTACGTGTTTTAGGGTTGCGAAAAATTGGGAAAATTCTGGGTGTAAGTGTTCGCAGTCTTAGCCAGGATAGTGGAGGAGGAGGTGGATCCGGACCCTTTGGCAGCGATATTTGGGGTCTCAGAGAAGCGTGAGCTCATGGAGAGGAGGAAGGCCGATGCCTTGGCCTTCGCCTCTGATCGCAAGGTGACACATTTTGCTGGAGCGGCGGACGGCATCGCCACCGGGGGTCGCGACTTGGTTGGATGACCTGTACGACTTCCTGCGATTAGAGAAGATAAAGTATGACTTAAGGGACTCTTCTGGGGGGGGGGGGGGGGTGGTTGAGGAAAGGTGTGGATGTTTGAGGGGCTGTTCGCCGAGGGGGAGGTGGAAAAGCGGAAATGTCTGCAGACTGTATAGTTGACTGGGGAAGCATGTTTCCCGGGGTGTTTGTTCGCTATAACCTGTGTTGGTACATGTTTGTAATAAAATACTTTTTTGTTTAAAGTAGGGAAGTGCTATTACAAGTGTATCGTGCATTGGTGAGACCGCATCTGGAGTATAGTTTTGGTCCCCTTATTTGAGGAAGGACCTAAATGCACGAGATAATTCAGCAGAAGTTCCCTAGATTGATTCCATGGATGAAGGACTTACCTTATGAAGAGAGATTGAGTAATTTAGACCTATACTCGCTGGAGTTTAGAAGAAAGAGATCTATTTGAGGGATATAAGGTGCTGAAGGGGATTGACAGGGTACCTTAGAGCAGGTGTTTCCCTTGTTGGACATTCTAGAATCAGAGTCTGTAGTTTTAGGCTAAGGGATGACATATTTAAAACAGAAATGAGGAGGAGAGTCAATTCAGAGGGTCTTCAGAGTTTCCTGACATCGAATGTCATTGTTGGGATCTGCAACAGAGACTAGCATAACCTTTCCCAGAGACATGAGCAGGAATGAAGAATTCCAGGTCGGACAGCCAACGCGAGGGGCCAAGAGTTCAGGCTGGGACCTCTTCATTTTGCACTAACACACATTACAGTCTGGGATTACAGCCCGAGAGCTCACACTGGGACCTCTTCATCCTGACAGTAACACACATTACAGTCTGGGATCACAGCCCGAGAGCTCACACTGGGACCTCTTCATCCTGACAGTAACACACATTACAGTCTGGGATTACAGCCCGAGAGCTCACACTGGGACCTCTTCATCCTGACAGTAACACACATTACAGTCTGGGATTACAGACAAGAGCTCAGAGCAAGAAACACTTCTCAACCGCCTGAACAACGTCACCATTATTTGTTGTCAATACTTAGCCAATGTTGTTCCCTGCTGTGACTCACAGGGAGTCATGTGGTTCTGGGAGAATGATGGGCATTTCAGACCTATTTACTTTTCCCCATTTACCAGCCGTAGAACACACAACCATTTTCATAAAATGGTTTTAATTCTCCCTTCCTATTGGCTGCTTCTCTCATCTGACCCAAGCTTTATCCCCAACCTCCAGCTCTCTGTGATGTTTTCCTGATGTGAATCCCTGTGACCCTCGGACACTTTGGGGAAATAAAAAAGCCCCAATGTTTAATAATTTAGAGAGAGGAAGAGGCATGGACATGGAGTAACAACTGATAACAGCAAAACTGCATCATTTCTGTGTCAGGGAATAATAGTGTGTAGTTTGATATGCTGATAGTAAGCACACTTGTACAGCAGGCAGTAAATAAGGCAAATTGTATGTTGGGCTCCATAGCGAGAGGATTTAAATATGTAATCGGGATATTTTACGACAATGGAATCGGCATTGGTGAGGCCACAGCTGGAGTATTGTGTGCAGTTTGGGTGTCCTTATCTGAGGGAGGATGGTCTTACTATGGAGGGAGTGCAGCGAAGGTTTACCAGACTGATTCCTGGGATGGCGGGACTGCCAGATGAGGAAAGACTAAGTCAGTTTGGCATATATTAATTGGAGGTTAGAAGAGTGAGAGAGGATCTCATAGAAACTTATTAAATTCTAACAGGATTACACAGAATGTTCCCGATGGTGGGGAGTCCAGAACTTGGTCATAGGTTGAGAATAAGGGGTAAACATTTTCGGACTGAGGTGAGGAGGAATCTCTTCACCCAGAGAGTGATGAATCTGTGGAATTCACAACCACAAAAAGTAGCTGAGGCCAAAATGTGTGATTTTAAGAAGGAATTAGATATAGTTCTTAGGGCTAAAGGGATCAAGGGATATGGGGGTTGGTGGAAGGCAGGATCAGGGTATTGAACTTGATGATCAGCCATGATCATAACAATTGGCAGAGCAGGCATGAAGAATGGCCTCTACCTGCTTCAATTTGCTATGTATGATTCTATGTACATAGGGTGCACCCCAAGCCTTGCCCACTCTGACCCCATCCAACCCAAACTCTACCCACTCTCTGACCCTCCCCACCCAAACCCTACCCCTCTGTGACACTGCCAAACTCAGACCCCGCCCACTCTCTGGCCCTTCCCACCCAAACCGTGCCCACTCTCTGACCCTCCCCACCCAAACCCTACCCCTCTGTGACACTGCCAAACCCAGACTCTGCCCACTCTCTGGCCCTTCCCACTCTCTGGCCCTGCCAAACCCAGACCATGCCCACTCTGTGACACTGCCAAACCCAGACTCTGCCCACTCTCTGGCCCTTCCCACTCTCTAGTCCTGCCAAACCCAGACCATGCCCACTCTCTGACACTGCCAAACCTAAGCCCAGCCCACTCTCTGACCCAGTCCATTCCTTTCCATTCATTGCCACCACCCAATACCGGAACTGCCCACACTCTGACTCCAGCTACTTTAAGGCCTGCCCACAGCATCCCATCCCACTCTCTGGCTCTGCCCATTCCCTGCCCTGTCCATTCACTGACACTGCCTACCCCAAGCTCTGGCCACTCTGGCTCCAACCACACCACTCGAACAACGCCCATTACTTGCCACCCACTAGCCCTGGCCTCCCCACTCCAGACTGACCCAATCCCTGTCCGTGCCCAATCTCTCCACACCCACCCTTGCTGTGGGCAGGACTGGGGAATGGACAGTGCTCCACCCTTAATCATGGGCTTGTCAATCCTGGGCTGGCTTCTGGCCTTTGCAGGAGCCGGATCCTTCTTCCATGTTTAAGATGTGGGGACTAAGGAGGGTGAAGTGAGGGCTCACTGAGCGGGACATCAGAGGTCAGTGAAGTGTTATAGCTGCCACTGTGTCCCTGCAAACGAACCATCTATGTTCAGAGCTGTGAGGATGCAGCAACTAAGGACAGAGAGACTGTGACATGGAGGCAAGTGATGAGGGGAAACCAAGAAAGTGGGAACATGAACAGAATCCAGGTAGAAAAATAGAAAGGTAAGGAAACATAGAATGCAGAAGGAGGCCATTTGGCCCATCAAGTCTGCACTCTACTCAAGCCCACACCTCCACCCTATCCCCGTAACCCAACCTAACCTAAGGGCAATTTAGCATGGCCAATCCACCTAACCTGCACATCTTTGGACTGTGGGAGGAAACCGGAGCACCCGGTGGAAACCCACGCAGACACAGGGAGAACGTGCAGACTCCACACAGACAGTGACTCAAGCCGGGAATCGAACCTGGGACCCTGGTGCTGTGAAGCAATTGAGCTAACCACTGTGCTACCATGCTGCCCAAATCTCTGGCACTACAACACTGGCAAGATAAGAGTGTCACTGATTAGCAGGTTCAAGTTTGGTTTAGGGGCTCAAATTAGGCGGAGCCTCTGCCCACCCCTCCCCTGAAATGAAGGAATCTGGGGGATACACAAATGAAAGTTGCTTGCTCACACCTGACTCACGAACTGCCCTGAATGGCAAAGCCTTGCAGACAATCAGAAAAACTCGGTCTGTCATTTTCATTGTAAATCTAATCATTTTTTAAGTGATTACGGGGGAGCAGTTGAAGCTGCTGACTGATACCTGTGTGTGTTTCAGAGATTTTCAATTCGAAAACCCTCATCAAAGGGGTAGAAACAACAGGTTCATTATTCCCATTGTGGGTGGAACCAGCCAGCGAAGGGATTTTTCCAGCAACTGGGTTCACTCCATCGCTTGTGCTGGCCAGACTGATTTCATCAAACTGCACTGATCAAACAAGTGAAAATCTGCAGCTCTCACAGTATCATTCAACTAATACATTTAATCAACAGGCTTAGAGGCAAGAGTGGGACACTGGGATTAGATCCAATAATTACGCCGCCGTTGTGTTTTGCAATGAACTTTCTAAGAATGTTTTGCTGGGTGACAGTGTCCCTTTAAGAGCACACAGTGCGAAGTGAATCTGGGGGAAATGAAACTGAAACTTAAGTAATAACGACGAGCAGCAGTAACAGCGATGGCCGTCAGTAAACACGTCTTAAACCTGAGCGAGGATTTAACCTGCTCCGTCTGTCAGTCTGTGTTTGTGGAGCCGGTGAGGCTGGACTGTGAACACAACTTCTGTAAATCCTGTATCCAGCAGTTTTGGGGAAAGCAGCGTCAGGCTGTGTCCTGTCCGGAATGTCAGCAGGTTCTCCCCAGGAGGAGTTTCACCAGTAACAAGGTGTTGGTCAATCTCTGTGAGAAAACCAGGCAGCTGGAGCTGAAACTGGAGCAGGATCGCTCTCTGTGTGAGGAACAGGGGGGGAATCTGAGCGAGGACACAGAGAGGGAGCAGTTACTGTGTGAGCAACAGGGGGGGAACCTGAAAGAGGACACAGAGAGGGAGCAGTCACTGTGTGAGCAACAGGGGGGGAACCTGAGAGAGGACACAGAGAGGGAGCAGTCTCTCTGTGAGCAACACCGGGAGAAGCTCATCCTGTTCTGTGAGGTGGATGAGATTCTGATCTGTGTTAATTGTCTAGATTCTCCGCCACATTCAGCCCATAAATTGCTCCCTCTACAAATGGCAGTTGAACAGTACAAGGTAAGGGAACACTCAGTGTGGTGAATGTAATTCACACTATTGTATGGTATTGTGTCCTTGTGGGCTGTCTGTGAGCCATTGCGCGGCTCTGCCCATAGGGGGAGATGAGGAGCTTGTACAGGGCTCCATCCATGGCTCCACCCATGGCCCCTCCCACTACCGGAAGTATAATGTGCTGCAGCCATGTGAGCCTGCCCTCAGTTCTTCTGGTCGCAGGCAGGCTCAGTTGTAAGACTATTAAAACCACAGTTTATTTCCAATCGTGTTCTGAGTGAATTGATGGTCACATCACTCAGGGTTATCTGTCTCCATGTTCATGGTGTTTATTGGACAGTAATTCGGATTGGAATAAATTAATGGACAAATGTCACTGTACCATTGCTCACAGTCAGCTCAATACTGATATCTGACAGCGAGAAATCTGAGGTGTTTGGACCACTTTGGGGGCCAAGGACTGTTCTCCATTCAATTTCCCCCTTTACACAGCTGAGAATGAACTCCCCCGGTAACTGGGGGGAGGGATTTCCCCTTAACAAGGGGCAAACTACTCAGTAAAAAAACCCTGATCTGGATACATGTCAGGGCGGGTGGTCCTTCGGGGAAAGGAGGAGTAGTTTTGTGATTTTGTGTATACCGTAATAAATACCATGCGTTCCTGTTGTCTCACCCGTCTGGGTTCTACACTGGCGATGAGGGTGGAGTGGAGCGGCCGCAGCCACTGTGCGTTATGCTGCCAACCCACATCATTCAGGCCCACAGAGGCTTTCCCTCCAAACGGTGAGATGCCGCACATTTGGAAACCTGATCAGTTCGATGCTGGTACCGATGACTGAAACCAGTAAGTAGAGTGGGTGCAATACGTTTTTCAGCCAAATGCGATCATTGGGGTGAACGACAGATCGTTATCTGCTGACTGCAGTCGTGGGACCCACCTGTGCGCTCATTAAGAGCCTCACGCACCTGGGCAGGCCTGACTCCAAGTCTTTAGCCGCGTTGGTGGCCCTGGTGAGTCACATCTTAACCCAAAACCCCCGTTAATGGTCCGGTGGTTCCGTTTTCCCACGGTCTCTCAGGCCCAAGAAGAATCAAATGATGAATGTTTGGCATGCTTAAGGATGCTCACCGCCTGCACGGGGCTGCACTGTCCATGGGCTGGACGCCGCGAGCAGGTCCAGGATGCCGGACAAGCCTGTGAGGGCGCCATTCCCAACCGAACAGCCAGGCATTACCACCCTCATAAAGGCCAAGCATACTACGTTGAAAACTAGGAGGAGGAGTACCAGCAGTTGCACTGCACTACAGCCACAGGGTCACACCCATCCGGATTGCCATCCCATTGACATGGACCTCGATACCGGAGTGGCAATCTCAGTGATCAGCCACCAGACATTTACCATGATCATGACCGGTCTCCAGAGCTTGGATCTTCGGTACACGGATCCCCGATTGCTGACGTACACTGGAGAGCCTTTGGCCATTGAGGGAACCACCCATGTGACCGTGGCATAGGGGACCAGTTGGCATGTTTGCCCTTGTGGAGTCCATGGAGGTGGACCCAGCTCACTGGGCTGCGACTAGCTGCGCCACTTAATATTGGACTGGCAACGCGTCTGCCGCATGTACCCTCATGGCCGAGAAGGAGTGCTGGCCAATTCTCCAGATATTTTCGCTGAAGGCCTCAGGATGATAATAGTTGCATTGACCAAAATCAGTGTGGACGAGGACACGTAACCCCCTTATTTCTGCACCCTCCCAGTGTCGTACATGCTGTGGCCCAAGGTCAACGCAAATTGGATCATTTGGAACGGTTGGGCAACACTCGCCTTGTCCATTTCACCAATCAGGCTGCGCCAGTGGCCCCGGTGCTAAAACCCAGTGGGTTCATATGACAGTGAACCAGGTCTCTCACCTTGACCGTTACCCAGTCCAGCACACCAAGACCAAGCTCAGCAGGGGAACAATATTCATGAAGCTCGACATGAGCCATGCGTAACTGAAGCTGGTCCTAGATCCAGTCTCTTAGAGGTATGTTACAATTAACACCCACTGAGGGCTGTACGAATACACCCGACTGCCTTTCGGGCTTTCATCGCTCTGTGCCATTTTCCGATGTGTTATAGAAAACATCCTGCGGGGCCTGTCCAGAATGGCCGTATACCTGGATGGTGAACTCATCACCGGGGCCTCAGAAAAGGAGCATTTGGAAAATTTGGCTGAAGTCTTCTTGTGTTTTGAACATGCCAGCATCTGCCTCCGCAGGGGGAAGTGCGTTTTTAACACCCCCGAAGTCACCTCTTTTGGGTACCGGGTCGACAGGAAGGGGCTTCACCCGATGTCAGGCAAGGCCTTGGCCAACCGGCAGGCTCCCATCCCTCAAGGCCTGACCAAACTCCATTCCTTTTTAGGACTTATCATCTACTCCAGGAAATTCATCCCCAATTTGACCACACTGCTTAGTCCACTCCACCAATTATTAACTTGGCCACACTGCTTAGCGCACTCCACCAATTATTAACTTGGCCACACTGCTTAGCCCACTCCACCAATTATTAACTTGGCCACACTGCTTAGTCCACTCCACCAATTATTAACTTGGCCACACTGCTTAGCCCACTCCACTAATTATTAACTTGGCCACACTGCTTAGCCCACTCCACCAATTATTAACTTGGCCACACTGCTTAGCCCACTCCACCAATTATTTAAAAAGGGCATCAGTGGGAATGCCGACCCCGCTACCAAAAGACTTTCCAAGAGGTCAAGCGGCAGTTGTCCTCTGAAGAAGCTACTGACGCACTTCGACACAGAAAAAACAATTCTCTAGACATGTGACACTTCCCCTTACCGTGTAAGAGTCATTCTCGCACACTAGATGCCCGATGGGTCAGAGCGACTGATAGCTTCACGCTGTGCATACTAGCCGATGGTGAGTGGAACTGTGCCAAAATCAAGACAGTGGGCTTGGCAGTTGTATTTGGTGTGAGGAAGTGGCCATGCATTTATGGTCTATACCGAGCACAAACCTTTACTAAGGCTATTCAAAGAGGATCGATTGATTCCATCGATTGTGTCCGCCAGGGTCCAGCGATGAGCATTACTCTGAGCAGCGTATGAATACACGCTGAAACACCACCCAAGCACATGGACCCACACCTCAATGCATTGAGCCACCTGCCCTGCTCCACAATACTGCCGGCTCCCGCCTTGGCCCCAGAAGTAGTAGCGGCCCTCCACTTTATGGATTCCTTGCCGGTCATGGCGACTCGCATACAAGAGTAAAGTCTGATGCACCCACAGCTCTCTTTGGTCCAACACATGGTCCAGCATGGGGGCCAACACAGAGCTTTGCCTGACGATCTGCGGGCTTATACGACAAAGTTCCCGGAGCTGAGCATGGAGGATGGCGTCTTATGTGGGGGACACGGGTGGTCATCCTGGAACGTGCGGTCTTGTTGCAAGACCTCCACGGTAGACACCCAGGGGTATCCAAGATGGTGATGCTTGTCCACAGCTATGTCTGGTGGCCCAGGATTAACTCAGTCATTGAGAGCGTGGCCCAGCACTGCGGCCCATGCCAGGAGAACTAGAACGTCCCACCTGCTGAACCAATGCACCCTTGGGAATAACCTGGAAAATCTTGGTCCTGTTTCCACTAAGACATCTCCGGCCATACTGGGAAGGCCCAGGTGGGGATGGTGTGGGAGGCTCTGAAGGCAGTGATTAGGGGGGAGCTGATCGCCATCCGAGCCCATAGGGAGAGGGGGGAGAGGAGGGAGAGACTGGTGGAGGAGCTGTTGAGTGTAGATAGGAGGTACGCGGAGGCCCCGGAGGAGGGATTGCTGGGGGAACGGCGTAGCTTGCAGGCCAAGTTTGATTTATTGACCACCAGAATGGCGGAGACACAGTGGAGGAAGGCGCAGGGAGCGGTCTATGAGTATGGAGAGAAGGTGAGCAGGATGCTGGCGCACCAGCTGCGTAAGCGGGACGCGGCTAGAGAGATTGGTGGAGTGAAGGATAGAGGTGGAAATGTGGTGCGGCAGGGGGCAGAGGTCAATGAGGTCTTTAGGGACTTCTATAGGGAACTGTACCGGTTGGAGCCGCCGGCGGTGGGAGGGGGAATGGAGAATTTTTTGGACAGGTGCCGATTCCCAAGGGTGCAGGAGGAGCAGGTGGAGGGACTCGGGGCGCCGATCGAGTTGGAGGAGCTGGTCAGTGGGATTGGCCACATGCAGCCTGGGAAGGCGCCGGGACCGGATGGGTTCCCGGTTGAATTTTATAAGAAATATGTGGACCTGCTGGGCCCCCTGTTGGTCAGGACATTTAATGAGGCATGGGAGGGGGGTGTTCTGCCCACGACGATGTCTCGGGCACTAATCTCCCTGATCCTGAAGCGTGATAAGGACCCCTTGCAGTGCGGTTCATACAGGCCGATTTCACTGCTGAATGTAGACGCCGTTGCTGGCGAAGATCTGGGCCACTAGAATAGAGGACTGTGTGCCGGGGGTGATACATGAAGATGAAGATCAGACGGGTTTTGTGAAGGGGAGGCAGCTGAACAATAACGTGCGAAGGCTGCTAAATGTGATAATGATGCCGGCGGCAGAAGGAGAGGCGGAGATTGTGGTGGCATTGGACGAGGGGAAGGCCTTTGACAGGGTTGAGTGGGGGTACTTGTGGGAGGTGTTGGAGAGGTTCAGGTTTGGGGTGGGGTTTATTAAATGGGTCAGGTTGCTGTACGAGGCCCCAATGGCGAGTGTAGCGACAAATGGGAGGAGGTCCGAGTACTTCAGGCTCCACCGTGGGACGAGGCAGCGGTGCCCCCTGTCCCCCTTGCTTTTTGCGCTGGCAATAGAGCCTCTTGCCATGGCTCTCAGGGAGTCGAGGGGGTGGAGCACCGAGTGTCGCTTTATGCGGACGACTTGCTGTTCTATGTAGCAGACCCGGTGGGGGGAATGCCGGAGGTGATGGAGATTCTTGCTAAGTTCGGGAGTTTCTCGGGATATAAATTGCACCTGGGCAAGAGTGAGCTGTTTGTTGTACACCCAGGAGATCAGGAGGACGGGATTGGTAGGCTCCTGCTAAAGAGGGCAGTGAGGAGTTTTAGGTACCTGGGGGTTCAGGTGGCTAGGAGCTGGGGGACTCTGCACAAGCTCAATTTTATTAGGTTGGTGGAGCAGATGGAGGAGGAATTTAAAAGGTGGGACATGCTGCCGTTGTCGTTGGCGGGTAGAGTACAGTCCGTTAAAATGACGGTGCTCCCGAGGTTTTTGTTTTTGTTTCAGTGCCTCCCCATTTTCGTTCCGAGGGCCTTTTTTAGGAGGGTGAACAGCAGCATTCTGGGATTTGCTTGGGCGCACGGGACTCCAAGGTTAACTTAGAACTTAGAACAGTACAGCACAGAACAGGCCCTTCGGCCCTCAATGTTGTGCCGAGCAATGATCACCCTACTCAAACTCACGTATCCACCCTATACCCATAACCCAACAACCCCCCCCTTAACCTTACTTTTTAGGACACTACGGGCAATTTAGCATGGCCAATCCACCTAACCCGCACATCTTTGGACTGTGGGAGGAAACCGGAGCACCCGGAGGAAACCCACGCACACAGGGGGAGGACGTGCAGACTCCGCACAGACAGTGACCCAGCCGGGAATTGAACCTGGGACCCTGGAGCTGTGAAGCATTTATGCTAACCACTATGCTACCATGCTTAAGGAGGGTCTTTTTGGAGCGGGGCAGGGATAGAGAGGGGCTGGCGCTGCCCAACCTCTCTGGGTACTATTGGGCGGCTAACGTCTCGATGGTACGTAAATGGGTAATGGAGGGGGCAGCATGAAAACGGATGGAGATGGCGTCCTGTGGAGGCACGAGCCTGAAGGCACTGGTAACAGCGCCGCTGCCGCACCCTCCAACGAGGTACACTACGAGCCAGGTGGTGGCGGGAACCCTCAAAATTTGGGGGCAGTGGAGGCGACAAAGGGGGGAAGTTGGGGGCTTTGTGGAGGCCCCGCTGCGGGGGAACCACTGGTTTGTCCCAGGGAACATGTATGGCGGGTTCCTGGGATGGCACAGGGTGGGCATTAGGAAGTTGGGAGACATGTTCATTGACGGGAGGTTTGCGAGCCTTGGTGAACTGGAGGAGAAGTTTGAGCTCCCCCCGGGGAATATGTTCAGGTACCTTCAGGTCAAGGCGTTTGCTAGGCGGCAGGTGGAGGGGTTCCCTTTGCTGCCCCTGAGGGGGGTAAGGGATAGGGTGCTTTCGGGGGTCGGGGATGGGAAGGTGTCTGACATCTACCAGGTAATGCAGGAGGTGGGGGAGGCGTCGGTAGAGGAGCTGAAGGCTAAGTGGGAGGTGGAGCTGGGGGAGCAGATTGAGGAGGGGACATGGGCGGACGCCCTGGAGAGGGTGAACTCCTCCTCTTCATGTGCAAGGCTTAGTCTCATCCAGTTCAATGTGCTGCACCAGGCCCACATGTCTGGATCTCGGATGAGTAGGTTCTTTGGGGGCGAAGACAGGTGTGTCAGGTGTTCGGGGAGCCCAGCGAACCATGCCCATATGTCATGTGTATGCCCGGCACTGGAGGAGTTCTGGAAGGGGGTGGCGAGGACGGTGTCGAGGGTGGTGGGATCCAGGGTGAAGCCAGGCTGGGGACCCGCGATATTTGGGGTTGGGTTGGAGCCGAGAGTGCAGGAGGCGAAAGAGGCCGATGTCTTGGCCTTTGCGTCTGTAGTAGCCCGGCGGAGGATCTTGCTGCAGTGGAAAGATGCGAGACCTCCGAGTGTGGAGACCTGGATCAATGACATGGCGGGATTCATTAAGTTGGAGAGGGTTAAGTTCGCCCTGAGGGGGTCGGTACAAGGGTTCTTTAGGAGGTGGCAGCCTTTCCTCGACTTTCTGGCTCAACGATAAGGTACTAGGTCAGCAGCAGCAGCAACCTGGGGTGGAAATGGGGGGGGGGGGGTTTAGAGGGATAGGGTTTAAGTTAATTTGCTTATTGTAAATTTATTTTGTTGGGGGAGAGGTGGGGGGGTTTGTTATATGCGTTGTTACGGGTGCCGGGGGGTGTTTATTATTATTATTGTTGTTGTTATTATTGTTTTGTTGATATATTTTTCAAAAATTCCAATAAAAATTATTTTATAAAAAAAAGAGTTCTCCGGCCCATTCCGGGGGTGACATTCCTCGTTCTGGTGGACACCCACTCAAAATGGCTCGAGGACCACAAGGTACAAACTATGACCAAAAATTCAACCGTGGATGAACTATGGCACACATTCAGCACACATTGAATACACAAAGTGTTGATGTCGGATAACGATGCCATGTGCACCAACAAGGAGTTTGCGTTGTTCATGGCCTCGAACGGAATTCAGCGTGTACGGACCGACTTGTATCACCCAGCCTCGAACTGTTTGGCCAAGAGGGCAGTCCAAACTTTCAAAAGGGCACTGAAGAAGCTGACCACAGAGTCTTGGGAGACAGTTTGCTCCACAGCTACCGGACCACTCCTCGTGCTACCAAGGGTGTGGCGCCTGCTGAGTTGCTGATGGGAGACCAGGTCGGCCCCGCCTCAGCCTCGTCATCCCGGACTGTGGTGCTTGGATCTGACAGTGACAGGACAGCTCCGAGAAGGACAGTGGGACGCTGTACAAATGCGCAATTTTAGCACCACATGTGTCCCGGGCGTGGTCCTCAGGGCAATTGGGCCAGTTTCCTGTTCGGTCTGGACACGGATGTGAAGCCAGCCACCATCTGGAACACATCTGCCGCTGCACATGGGACCCTATAGAACAGACTCCGGATGTGCCTATCCAGGTATGCCCATGGCCCCGGTCGCCACCTAGGTCGCCATGCTGATCACCCTCCACCCACTGAAGCCCAAGAAGCTGAGATGCCAGACACCCCATCAGAATGCTCTGACCGATTCAGACATGGGCACAGGCCTGCCCACCATGGTCATCCAGCTGCCCTCAACACTGGCACCGTTGCCAGACGCGACCCCCCCACCTCGACGCTCCGCCTGAAAACGTTGGTTGCTGGTGCATTGCACACCTCACAGACCCATCCAGCCGACACCGGACTTTGCTCGCTTCCAAAGCGAACAAGTGGGCCTCGGCCTGAAGACATGGACGTTTCTCCAGACCTGGGGGGGGGGTGAGGTGACCCCCTTGGACACCAAGAACTGTGCTCCATTCAATTTAGCATGGCCAATCCACCTAACCTGCACGTCTTTGGACTGTGGGAGGAAACCAGAGCACCCGGAGGAAACCCACGCACACACGGGGAGAACGTGCAGACTCCGCACAGACAGTGACCCAAGCCGGGAATTAAACCTGGGACCCCTGGAGCTGTGAAGCAGCTATGCTAACCACTGTGCTACTGTGCCACCCAAATGGCTCTTTTGTGTCCTCCTCCTCACTTTTATGGCCCGTTCATGTTCCAATTATACTCAGCAAACCCCCAAACAAGCTCTCCATTGCACCCTGGGAATCAGAATGTCACCCGCTCACTTCTTCACCAGGGCGTTCCCACATTTGTGGAATTCCTCTCATCGACATCGAGAGCCGGCTCTGATTAGTGCACCTTTCTGTTCCCTAATTGTCCATCACAGATCAGGGGCGAAATTCTCCGACCCCCAGCAGGGTCGGAGAATCACCTGGAACCGCCGAAAATCCTGCCCCCGCCGTGGCAGAGATTCTCCGCCACCCGGGAAGTGGCGGTGACGGGAATCTCGCCCCGCCGATCGGAGAGGCCCCTGCGGCGATTCTGCGGCCCGCGATGGGCCGAAGTCCCGCCGCTGGGAGGCCTCTCCCGCCGCCGAGGTTTGAACCACCTCTGGTGGCGGCAGGATCGGCGGCACGAGCAGGCCCCTGGAGTCCTGGGGTGGGGCGATCGGACCCCGGGGGATGCCCCCACGGTGGCCAGGCCCGTGATCGGAGCCCCCCGCTCAGACTCCGGGCCAATGCCCTGGGTGCACTCTTTCTCCTCCGCAGCCGCCAAGGCCTCTGCCATGACGGAAGCGGAAGAGAAACCCACATCGCGCATGCGCCGCCGGTGACGTCAGCAGCAGCCGGCCGCTGACGTCACCGCCGGCGCATGCGCTGACCGGCGAAAGCCTTTTCGGCCAGTCCCGCTGCCGGGCGGCGGGCCTGAAAGGCCGCTGGCGCCGGTTTTGTGCGGCAGTCATGTGGTGCCAACCGCTCCGGCATGGGGCTAGCCCCCAAAGGTGCGGAGAATTCCCCACCTTTGGGGAGCCCGACCCCGGAGTGGTTGGCGCCACTCCCCTACGCCGGGACCCCCCGTCACGCCAGGTAGGGGAGAATCCCGCCCCAGAACACTCAGGCTTGCCAATCAGGGTTCCAGTTTTGTCTTTTAAAACTTCTGGTCACCGTATTCATTACAGACTGTGTTTCCACTATTACTGTGGTGTTGCTCATTACAGGTGGGTGCAGTTTATAACCCTGTGCAGACACTCAGCCTCTTGGCCACATTGTCAGGTTGATGTCTTCCTGTTGAGTAATGTTGCAGGAACTGAGGAGAGACAGACCAAATTGCAAAGCTTGATTGGGCCGTTAAATGAGTTGGGGATTGAGACTGGACCAGAGGCTGGGGTGATGTATTACAGTTAGTGCTGTGATAAAGCACCCTAAATTAGAAAATATTTTCAATGTTTTGACAAAAGAGGGAGACAGAAAATGGGAAACTACAGTCCAGTTAGCCTGACATGTATCAAGGGGAAGACGGTGTCATCCATTATTGGAACACATTTAGAAAATCACAATAGTCAGACAGAGTCAATGAAAGGGAATCCACGTTTGGCAAATTTATTTGAGTACTTTGAGGATGTAAGAAGTAGGTAAGAAGTAGGGGAGCCAGTAGATATATTTGGATTTCCAAAAGTTGTTTAGTAAGCTACCATTGTACATGATAGAAGAGCAATATTAGCAGGAATAAATGATTGGCTAATTAACAGGAAACAGGCAGTCGGGATAAAACGGTAAATTTGATATTAGCTAACACTAATGTGGTTGCACAGGGATCAGTGCTGGGTCCTTTACCATTCACAATTATTTCTTATACTCCAATCTCCTTGCAATAAAGGCTAACATTTATTTGCCATCCTAATGGCTTTGTGTATCTTCATGCTAACCATCTTCGCTCCTTGTAGACTCTCTGAGAACCACTAAATAGCTAGCCCACTGCCGTCCTACCCACCACCGAGCAGACTCCATAATATGGGTGGGTGGGGCATCAGCCATCCCTTAGCCCTAATGACTCGCCTAACTGCCCAAATAATTGGCAATTAATTTTATTTTTAAAAATAAATTTAGAGTACTCAATTCTTTTTTCCCAATTAAGAGGCAATTTAGTGTGGTGAATCTACCAACCCTGCACATTGTTGGGTTGTGGGGGTGAAACCCACGCAAACACGGGAAGAATGTGCAAACTCCACACGGACAGTGACCCGGGGGGATCGAACCCTGGTCCTCGGCACCTTGAGGCAGCAATGCTAACACTGTGCCACCATGCCATCCATATTAATTGCCAATTCTGAGTCTCATTCCTCCTCCATTGGGCAGTGGTAGACAGATGAGTATGGCCAGTCCACATTTTCACCAGAAGAGCAGAAAGGATGGGGAGAAACGTCCTTTGAGGGGTGCGCCTTGTGCGTCGAGGCAATCCCGGAGATCATACCCCATCTTTCTGCCTCCAGACAGCAATTAACTTGTTGGCTGAAATTTATGTTGGTGTAAATTGCCTATCTGGAGGAAAAGTCAGAGATACAGGGCATTGAGTGGCCTTAACAAGGTGATGGTTGGATTTGTGCGCCCCAGACCTGTCTCTAAAAGCCGTGCCCACACTCGCATCACCTCCAGCCCTACAGTTTCCAATCACTCCCTATCTTTGATCTCCGTGGGACTCCTCACAGTCCCAGCAGTGCCCAGTACTCTCTCCTGGTTCCCATCTAATTGGCCAGCAGTAGTCTTGGGCAGAACCTTCACTGATGGGCAGAAGTCCAATCCTCAGTTTGTTAAAGCCGTCTGCAGCATTATATCTATGAGAAACAGCATTTTCTTAAGTCAATTACAACCTGAGCAATTTTCTCCCCCTGGTGAGCAATACACACCATCCCTACCCCAAACCCCAGAGAACTTCAACCCCACACATCACCACCTGCAGCTCAACTGTCACAATTTTAGTCTGTGCCTATTTACCGAGGGTCCAGTAAATCCCCAGTTATACCCAAGGTCAGCATACAATCAAACACAATTACTATACAATTAACAATGTCTAAACTATCAGATCCATGCTACACACCATAAACCTGTTGTTGGTTTGAAACTGTCCCTGGTCTGATTCAATACTTTTAACTCTGCCTTTTATAAAGTGCCCTGTCCACATGTTAACATTCCCCGAGTACCTCTCCTCACAGTGTATAAAATAACAGCAGATATTACAATGGATGATGCTGAGATTTGATTCCATTTTTAGGAGCAGCTGAAATCATCCTTGGATTCCATGGAGACTGAAAAGAAAAATCAAAGTGAATTAAAACAGCAGCAGAAGATGAAGATTTCAGAACTGGAGGTGAGGATTACTTCAGTTCCCTTTAAACACAGAAACCCTTTAACAACCCGCTGTTTAAATGATCTCTCTCACTGTCACAGGAACTCACTGGATCCCTGGAGAAAGACATCTCCGCACAATTTACCAAAATCCATCAATATCTTGAAGCCAAAGAGAAACATTTAATCAAAGAGCTGAGGACACAAAAGGAGGAAGATCTGCGACCAATGGAGGAGAATCTGAGAAGAATTGAAGAGGAACTTGCGTCACTTGAGGAGAAGATATCAAACCTTTGTGTTGACATCGAGCAACAAGACAATGTCTCCTTTCTCAAGGTGACCCTTTATAACCCAGTCCTCAAATTGTTGCTGTGGTTGTAAACAGCAGTTTACAACAGGACACAAACCCTATCACAATGTGCAGTATAACTGAGGACTAACAGACATCAGTCAGGATTGAGATCGGGAGTGTTGAGGAGATTGTCCCACACTGTCAGCACCTCATGTTGGCTGCAGTATAACAGAACTGACAGGCATCAGTCAGGATCGAGATTGAGTGTCAGAGTGACTTCCCACAATGTCAACACCTCACACTAACTGCAGTGTAACTGGGACCAGATTGAAAGGATACAGAAAAGCAGGGGGAGTGAAGAGACGGATGCCCTGAGAAAGAGAGGAACATTGAGACAGCAGTCAGAAATCATTCAAACTAGACAGATGGAGGGGAGCGCGGGGAGGAAAGCACAGAATAGAAGGTCATCAGAAGTCAGTTCCACACACACAGGTGGAAATTCCACTGAGGTGGCAATAGTGAATCAGATTTGTATTCTACCCCATGTTTCTATTCACATCAACAAACACACACACTGACAGACAGAGGCACTGACAAACACACACACTGACAGACACACACACTGTCAGACAGAGGCACTGACAAACACACACACTGACAGACACATACACACTTGTCAGACAGGCACTGACAAACACACACTGACAGACACACACACACACTGACAGACAGAGACACTCACTGACAAACACACTGACAAACACACACACTGACAGACACACACACACTGACAGACAGAGGCACTGACAAACACACACTGACAGACACACACACACGCTGACAGACACACACACACTGACAGACACACACACACTGACAGACACACACACACTGACAGACAGAGGCACTGACAAACACACACACTGACAGACAGAGACACTGACAAACACACACTAACAGACAGGGGCACTGACAAACACACACACTGACAGACACACACACTGACAAACACACACTGACAGACAGGGGCACTGACAAACACACACTGACAGACACACACACACTGACAGGCAGAGGCACTGAAACACACACACTGACAGACACACACACACTGACAGACAGAGGCACTGAGAAACACACACACTGTCAGACAGAGGCACTGACAAACACACGCTGGCAGACACAGACACACACTGTCAGACAGAGACACTGACTGACAAACACACTGACAGACAGAGACACTGACAAACACACACACTGACAGACACACACACACACTCACTGACAGACCGAGGCACTGACAAACACACACACTGACAGACATAGAACATAGAACGATACAGCGCAGTACAGGCCCTTCGGCCCTCGATGTTGCACCGACATGGAAAAAATCTAAAGGCCATCTAACCTACACTATGCCCTTATCATCCATATGCTTATCCAATAAATTTTTTAATGTCCTCAATAGAACATAGAACAGTACAGCACAGAACAGGCCCTTCGGCCCTCGATGTTGTGCCGAGCAATGATCACCCTACTTGAACCCACGTAACCCGTATACCCGTAACCCAACAATCCCCCCATTAACCTTACACTACGGGCAATTTAGCATGGCCAATCCACCTAACCCGCACATCTTTGGACTGTGGGAGGAAACCGGAGCACCCGGAGGAAACCCACGCACACACAGGGAGGATGTGCAGACTCCACACAGACAGTGACCCAGCCGGGAATCGAACCTGGGACCCTGGAGCTGTGAAGCATTGATGCTAACCACCATGCTACCGTGAGGCCCCGTGTTGGCGTGTTCACTACTGTTGCAAGTAGGGCATTCCACGGCCTCACCACTCTTTGCGTAAAAAACCCACCTCTGACCTCTGTCCTATATCTATTACCCCTCAATTTAAGGCTATGGCACCTCGTGCTAGCCACCTCCATCCGCGGGAGAAGGCTCTCGCTGTCCACCCTATCTAACCCTCTGATCATTTTGTACGCCTCTATTAAGTCACCTCTTAACCTTCTTCTCTCTAACGAGACACACACATTGACAGACAGAGGCACTGACAAACACACACACACTGACAAACACACACACACTGACAAACTGACAAACACACACACTGACAAACACACACTCTGACAGACACACACACACTGACAAAGAGAGGCACTGACAAACACACACACTGACAGACAGAGGCACTGACAAACACACACTGACAGACACACACACACTGACAGACAGAGGCACTGACTGACAAACACACACACTGACAGACACACACACACTGACAGACACACACACACTGACAGACAGAGGCACTGACTGACAGACACACACACACTGACAGACAGAGGCACTGACAAACACACACACTGACAAACACACACTCTGACAGACACACACACACTGACAAACAGAGGCACTGACAGACACACACTGACAGACACACACACACTGACAAACAGAGGCACTGACAAACACACACTGACAGACACACACACACTGACAAACAGAGGCACTGACAAACACACACACTGACAGACACACACTGACAGACACACACACACTGACAGACACACACACACTGACAAACACACACACTGACAGACACACACACTGACAGACAGGGGCACTGACAAACACACACTGACAGACACACACACACTGACACACACACACTGACAAACACACACACTGACAGATACACACACACACTGACAGACAGAGGCACTGACAAACACACACTGACAGACACACACACACTGACAGACAGAGGCACTGACAAACACACACACTGACAAACACACACTGACAGACAGAGGCACTGACAAACACACACTGACAGACACACACACACTGACAGGCAGAGGCACTGACAAACACACACACTGACAGACACACACACACACTGACAGACACACACACTGACAAACACACACACTGACAGGCACACACACACTGACAGACAGACAGGCACTGACTGACAAACACACACACTGACTGACAGAGACGCTGACAAACACACACACTGACAGACAGTGGCACTGACAAAGACACACACTGACTGACAGATACGCTGACAAACACACACACTGACAGACACACACACACTGACAAACACACACACACTGACAGAGGCACTGACTGACAGACACACACACACTGACAGAGACACACTGTCAGACAGAGGCACTGACAAACACACACACTGACAAACACACACTCTGACAGACATACACACACTGACAAACAGAGGCACTGACACACACACACTGATAGACAGAGGCACTGACTGACAGACGCACACACACTGACAAACACACACACTGACAGACAGAGGCACTGACAAACACACACACTGACAGACAGAGGCACTGACAAACACACACTGACAGACACACACACACTGACAGACAGAGGCACTGACAAACACACACTGACAGACACACACACACTGACAGACACACACACACACACTGACAAACACACACTGACAAACAGAGGCACTGACAGACACACACACACTGACAGACAGAGGCACTGACAAACACACACTGACAAACAGAGGCACTGACAGACACACACACACTGACAGACAGAGGCACTGACAAACACACACTGACAAACAGAGGCACTGACAGACACGCACACACTGACAGACAGAGACACTGACAAACACACACTAACAGACAGGGGCACTGACAAACACACACACTGACAGACACACACACTGACAAACACACACTGACAGACAGGGGCACTGACAAACACACACTGACAGGCAGAGGCACTGACAAACACACACACTGTCAGACAGAGGCACTGACAAACCCACACACTGACAGACACACACACACTCACTGACAGACAGAGGCACTGACAAACACACACACTGACAGACACACACACATTGACAGACAGAGGCACTGACAGACAGAGGCACTGACAAACACACACACACTGACAAACTGACAAACACACACACTGACAAACACACACACTGACAAACACACACTCTGACAGACACACACACACTGACAAACACACACTGACAGACAGGGGCACTGACACACACACACACTGACAGACACACACACACTGACAGACACACACACTGACAAACACACACACTGACAGATACACACACACTGACAGACAGAGGCACTGACAAACACACACTGACAGAGGCACACACTGACAAACACACACACTGACAGACACACACACACTGACAGAGGCACTGACTGACAGACACACACACACTGACAGAGACACACTGACAGACAGAGTCACTGACAAACACACACACTGACAAACACACACTCTGACAGACACACACACACTGATAGACAGAGGCACTGACTGACAGACGCACACACACTGACAAACACACACACTGACAGACAGAGGCACTGACAAACACACACACTGACAAACACACACACACTGACAGACACACACACACTGACAGACAGAGGCACTGACTGACAGACACACACACACTGACAGACAGAGGCACTGACAAACACACACACTGACAAACACACTCTGACAGACACACACACACTGACAAACAGAGACACTGACACACACACACTGATAGACAGAGGCACTGACTGACAGACGCACACACACTGACAAACACACACACTGACAGACAGAGGCACTGACAAACACACACACTGACAAACACACACTCTGACAGACACACACACACTGACAGACAGAGGCACTGACAAACACCCACTGACAGACAGAGGCACTGACAAACACACACTGACAGACACACACTGACAGACACACACACACACACACACACTGACAAACACACACTGACAGACACACACACACTGACAAACTTAGGCACTGACAAACACACACTGACAGACACACACACACTGACAGACAGAGGCACTGACAAACACACACACTGACAGACAGAGACACTGACAAACACACACTAACAGACAGGGGCGCTGACAAACACACACACTGACAGACACACACACTGACAAACACACACTGACAGACAGGGGCACTGACAAACACACACTGACAGACACACATCCTGACAGGCAGAGGCACTGACAAACACACACACTGACAGATACACACACACACTGACAGACAGAGGCACTGACAAACACACACACTGTCAGACAGAGGCACTGACAAACACACGCTGACAGACACACACACACACACACTGTCAGACAGAGACACTGACTGACAAACACACTGACAGACAGAGACACTGACAAACACACACACTGACAGACACACACACTCACTGACAGACAGAGGCACTGACAAACACACACACACTGACAAACTGACAAACACACACACTGACAAACACACACTCTGACAGACACACACACACTGACAAAGAGAGGCACTGACAGACACACACACACTGACAGACAGAGGCACTGACTGACAAACACACACACTGACGACACACGCACACTGACAAACAGAGACACTGACACACACACACTGATAGACAGAGGCACTGACTGACAGACGCACACACACTGACAAACACACACACTGACAGACAGAGGCACTGACAAACACACACACTGACAAACACACACACACTGACAGACACACACACACTGACAGACAGAGGCACTGACTGACAGACACACACTCTGACAGACACACACACACTGACAAACAGAGACACTGACACACACACACTGACAGACAGAGGCACTGACTGACAGACACACACACACTGACAGACAGAGGCACTGACAAACACACACACTGACAGACACACACACACTGACAAACACACACACTGACAGACAGAGGCACTGACTGACAGACACACACACACTGACAAACTTAGGCACTGACAAACACACACTGACAGACACACACACACTGACAGACAGAGGCACTGACAAACACACACACTGACAGACAGAGACACTGACAAACACACACTAACAGACAGGGGCGCTGACAAACACACACACTGACAGACACACACACTGACAAACACACACTGACAGACAGGGGCACTGACAAACACACACTGACAGACACACATCCTGACAGGCAGAGGCACTGACAAACACACACACTGACAGATACACACACACACTGACAGACAGAGGCACTGACAAACACACACACTGTCAGACAGAGGCACTGACAAACACACGCTGACAGACACACACACACACACACTGTCAGACAGAGACACTGACTGACAAACACACTGACAGACAGAGACACTGACAAACACACACACTGACAGACACACACACTCACTGACAGACAGAGGCACTGACAAACACACACACACTGACAAACTGACAAACACACACACTGACAAACACACACTCTGACAGACACACACACACTGACAAAGAGAGGCACTGACAGACACACACACACTGACAGACAGAGGCACTGACTGACAAACACACACACTGACAGACACACGCACACTGACAAACAGAGACACTGACACACACACACTGATAGACAGAGGCACTGACTGACAGACGCACACACACTGACAAACACACACACTGACAGACAGAGGCACTGACAAACACACACACTGACAAACACACACACACTGACAGACACACACACACTGACAGACAGAGGCACTGACTGACAGACACACACTCTGACAGACACACACACACTGACAAACAGAGACACTGACACACACACACTGACAGACAGAGGCACTGACTGACAGACACACACACACTGACAGACAGAGGCACTGACAAACACACACACTGACAGACACACACACACTGACAAACACACACACTGACAGACAGAGGCACTGACAAACACACACACTGACAAACACACACTCTGACAGACACACACACACTGACAGTGACACACACACACTGACAGACAGAGGCACTGACAAACACACACTGACAGACAGAGGCACTGACAAACACACACTGACAGACACACACACACTGACAGACACACACACACACACACACTGACAAACACACACTGACAGACACACACACACTGACAGACAGAGGCACTGACAAACACACACACTGGCAGACAGAGACACTGACAAACACACACTAACAGACAGGGGCGCTGACAAACACACACACTGACAGACACACACACTGACAAACACACACTGACAGACGGGGCACTGACAAACACACACTGACAGACACACACACTGACAGGCAGAGGCACTGACAAACACACACACTGACAGATACACACACACACTGACAGACAGAGGCACTGACAAACACACACACTGTCAGACAGAGGCACTGACAAACACACGCTGACAGACACACACACACACACTGTCAGACAGAGACACTGACTGACAAACACACTGACAGACAGAGACACTGACAAACACACACACTGACAGACACACACACTCACTGACAGGCAGAGGCACTGACAAACACACACACTGTCAGACAGAGGCACTGACAAACACACGCTGACAGACACACACACACACACTGTCAGACAGAGACACTGACTGACAAACACACTGACAGACAGAGACACTGACAAACACACACACTGACAGACACACACACTCACTGACAGACAGAGGCACTGACAAACACACACACTGACAGACACACACACATTGACAGACAGAGGCACTGACAAACACACACACACTGACACACACACACTGACAAACTGACAAACACACACTGACAAACACACACACTGACAAACACACACTCTGACAGACACACACACTGACAAAGAGAGGCACTGACAAACACACACACTGACAGACAGAGGCACTGACTGACAAACACACACACTGACAGACACACACACACTGACAGACACACACACACACTGACAGACAGAGGCACTGACTGACAGACACACACACTGACAGACAGAGGCACTGACAAACACACACACTGACAAACACACACTCTGACAGACACACACACTGACAAACACACACTCTGACAGACACACACACACTGACAAACAGAGGCACTGACAAACACACACTGACAGACGCACACACACTGACAAACACACACACTGACAAACACACACTGACAGACACACACACACTGACAAACACACACTGACAGACAGGGGCACTGACAAACACACACTGACAGACACACACACACTGACAGATACACACACACTGACAGACAGAGGCACTGACAAACACACACTGACAGACACACACACACTGACAAACACACACTGACAGACAGGGGCACTGACAAACACACACTGACAGACACACACACACTGACAGACAGAGGCACTGGCAAACACACACACTGACAGACACACACACTGACAGACACACACACTGACAGATACACACACACTGACAGACAAAGGCACTGACAGACACATACAAACTGACAGACAGAGGCACTGACTGACAGGCACACACACACTGACAGACAGAGGCACTGACAAACACACACTGACAGACACACACACACTGACAGACAGAGGCACTGACAAACACACAATGACAGACACACACACACTGACAGACAGAGGCACTGACAAACACACAATGACAGACACACACACACTGACAGACACACACACACACTGACAAACACACACTGACAGACACACACACACTGACAAACAGAGGCACTGACAAACACACACACTGACAGACACACACACTGACAAACACACACTGACAGACGCACACACTGACTGACAGATACGCTGACTAACACACACACTGACAGACAGACACACACACTGGAAGACACACACACACTGACAGACACAGACACACACACTGACAGAGGCACACACTGACATACAGACACACTGACATACAGACACACTGACATACAGACACACTGACAGACAAACACACTGACAGACAAACACACACAATGACAGACACACACACACTGACAGTGACACACACACACTGACAGACAGAGGCACTGACAAACACACACACTGACAGACACACACACACTGACAGACAGAGGCACTGACAGACACACACTGACAAACACACACACTGACAGACACACACACACCCTGACAGACAGAGGCACTGACAAACACACACACACTGACAGACACACACACAATGACAGACAGAGGCACTGACAAACACACACACTGACAGACACACACACACTGACAAACACACACACTGACAGACACACACACTGATAGGCACACAGACTGACAGACAGAGGCACTGACAGACAGAGGCACTGACAGACAGAGGCACTGACAGACAGAGGCACTGACAAACACACACACTGACAGACACACACACACACTGACAGACACACACACACACTGACAGACACACACACTGACAGACACACACACTGACAGACAGAGGCACTGACAAACACACACACTGACATACACACACACACACTGACAGACAGAGGCACAGACACACACACACACTGACAGACACACACACACTGAGAAACACACACACTGACAGACACACACACTGATAGGCACACAGACTGACAGACAGAGGCACTGACAGACAGAGGCACTGACAAACACACACACTGACAGACACACACACACACTGACAGACAGAGGCACTGACAAACGCACACTGACAGACACACACACACTGGCAGACAGAGGCACTGACTGACAGACACACACACACTGACAAACACACACACTGACAGACAGGCACTGACAAACACAAACACACGCTGACAGACAGGGGCACTGACAAACACACACACTGACAAATACACACACTGACAGACAGAGGCACTGACTGACAGACACACACACACTGACAGACAGAGGCACTGACAAACACACACACTGACAGACACACACACACTGACAGACAGGCACTGACAAACACACACACTGACAGACACACACACACACTGACAGACAGAGGCACTGACAAACACACACACTGACAGACACACACACACTGACAGACAGGCACTGGCAAACACACACACTGACAGACAGAGGCACTGACAAAGACACATACTGACAGACAGGTACTGACTGACAAACACACACACTGACAGACACACACACTGACAGACAGATACGCTGACAAACACACACATTGACAGACAGAGGCACTGACAAACACACACAGTGACAGACACAGGCACTGACAAACACACACATTGACAGACAGATACGCTGACGAACACACACACTGACAGACAGAGACACACACTGATAGACAGTGGCACTGACAAAGACACATACTGACAGACAGAGGTACTGACTGACAAACACACACACTGACAGACACACACACTGACAGACAGAGGCACTGACAAACACACACACTGACAGACTGATACGCTGACAAACACACACACTGACAGACAGAGGCACTGACAAACACACACACTGACAGACAGAGACACACACTGACAGACAAACACACACAATGACAGACAGAGGCACTGACTGACAAACACACACACTGACAGACAGAGACACTGACAAACACACACACACACTGACAGACACACACTCACTGACAGACAGAGGCACTGACAAACACACACACTGACGGACACAAACACACTGACAGTGACACACACACACTGACAGACAGAGGCACTGACAAACACACACACTGACAGACACACACACACGCTGACAGACAGAGGCACTGACAAACACACACACTGACGGACACACAGTGACAGACACACACACTGACAGACAGAGGCACTGACAAACACACACACTGACAGACACACACACACTGACAGACAGAGGCACTGACAGACACACACTGACAAACACACACACCGACAGACACATACACACACTGTCAGACAGAGGCACTGACAAACACACACACACTGACAGACACACACACAATGACAGACAGAGGCACTGACAGACACACACACACTGACAAACACACACACTGACAGACACACACACTGATAGGCACACAGACTGACAGACAGAGGCACTGACAGACAGAGGCACTGACAAACACACACACTGACAGACACACACACACACACACTGACAGACACACACACTGACAGACAGAGGCACTGACAAACGCACACTGACAGACACACACACACTGACAGACAGAGGCACTGACTGACAGACACACACACACTGACAAACACACACACTGACAGACAGAGGCACTGACAAACACAAACACACGCTGACAGACAGAGGCACAGACAAACACACACACTGACAAATACACACACTGACAGACAGAGGCACTGACTGACAGACACACACACACTGACAGACAGAGGCACACACTGATAGACAGTGGCACTGACAAGGACACATACTGACAGACAGAGGTACTGACTGACAAACACACACACTGACAGACACATACACTGACAGACAGAGGCACTGACAAACACACACACTGACAGACAGAGGCACTGACAAACACACACTGACAGACACACACACACTGACAGACTGATACGCTGACAAACACACACACTGACAAACAGAGGCACTCACAAACACACACACTGACAGACAGAGACACACAGTGACAGACAAACACACACAATGACAGACGCACACACACAGTCAGACAGAGGCACTGACTGACAAACACACACACTGACAGACAGAGACACTGACAAACACACACACACACTGACAGACACACACTCACTGACAGACAGAGGCACTGACAAACACACACACTGACGGACACAAACACACTGACAGACAGAGGCACTGACAGACAGAGGCACTGACAAACACACACACTGACAGACACACACACACTGACAATCTGACAAACACATACACTGACAAACACACACTCTGACAGACACACACACACACACTGACAAACAGAGGCACTGACAGACACACACACTGACAGACACACACACTGACAGACAGAGGCACTGACAAACACACACACTGACAGACACACACACACACTGACAGACAGAGGCACAGACACACACACACACTGACAGTCAGAGGCACTGACAAACACACACTGACAGACACACACACACTGACAGACAGAGGCACTGGCAAACACACACACTGACAGACACACACACTGACAGACACACACACTGACAGACACACACACTGACAGATACACACACACTGACAGACAAAGGCACTGACAGACACACACACTGACAGATACACACACACTGACAGACAAAGGCACTGACAGACACATACAAACTGACAGACAGAGGCACTGACTGACAGGCACACACACACTGACAGACAGAGGCACTGACAAACACACACTGACAGACACACACACTGACAGACAGAGGCACTGACAAACACACACACTGACGGACACAAACACACTGACCGACAGAGGCACTGACAGACAGAGGCACTGACAGACAGAGGCACTGACAAACACACATACACTGACAAACACACACACTGACAGACACACACACTGTCAGACAGAGGCACTGACAGACAGAGGCACTGACAGACAGAGGCACTGACAAACACACATACACTGACAAACACACACACTGACAGACACACACACACTGACAATCTGACAAACACACACACTGACAAACACACACTCTGACAGACACACACACACACTGACAGACAGAGGCACTGACAAACACACACTGACAGACACACACACACTGACAGACAGAGGCACTGACTGACAAACACACACACTGACAGACACACACACACTGACAGACAGAGGCACTGACTGACAGACCCACACACACTGACAAACACACACACTGACAAACAGAGGCACTGACAAACACACACACACTGACAGACAGAGGCACTGACAAACACACACTGACAGACACACACACACTGACAAACACACACTGACAGACAGGGGCACTGACAAACACACACTGACAGACACACACACACACTGACAGACAGAGGCACTGACAAACACACACACTGACAGACACACACACACGCTGACAGACAGAGGCACTGACAAACACACACACTGACAGACACACAGTGACAGACACACACACTGACAGACAGAGGCACTGACAAACACACACAATGACAGACACACACACACTGACAGTGACACACACACACTGACAGACAGAGGCACTGACAAACACACACTGACAGACACACACACACTGACAGACAGAGGCACTGACAGACACACACTGACAAACACACACACTGACAGACACATACACACACTGTCAGACAGAGGCACTGACAAACACACACACTGATAGGCACACACAGGCTGACAGACAGAGGCACTGACAGACAGAGGCACTGACAAACCCACACACTGACAGACACACACACACACACACTGACAGACAGAGGCACTGACAAACACACACACACTGACAGACACACACACAATGACAGACAGAGGCACTGACAAACACACACACTGACAGACACACACACACACACACTGACAGACACACACACACACTGACAGACAGAGGCACTGACAAACGCACACTGACAGACACACACACACTGACAGACAGAGGCACTGACTGACAAACACACACACACTGACAAACACACACACTGACAGACACACACACACTGACAATCTGACAAACACACACTGACAAACACACACTCTGACAGACACACACACACACACTGACAGACAGAGGCACTGACAAACACACAATGACAGACACACACACACTGACAGACAGAGGCACTGACTGACAAACACACACACTGACAGACACACACACACTGACAGACAGAGGCACTGACTGACAGACCCACACACACTGACAAACACACACACTGACAGACAGAGGCACTGACAAACACAAACACTGACAAATACACACACTGACAGACAGAGGCACTGACTGACAGACACACACACACTGACAGACAGGCACTGACAAACACACACACTGACAGACACACACACACTGACAGACAGGCACTGACAAACACACACACTGACAGACAGGGGCACTGACAAACACACACACTGACAGACAGAGGCACTGACAAAGACACATACTGACAGACAGGTACTGACTGACAAACACACACACTGACAGACAGAGGCACTGACAAAAACACACACTGACAGACAGATACGCTGACAAACACACACATTGACAGACAGAGGAACTGACAAACACACACAGTGACAGACACAGGCACTGACAAACACACACTGACAGACAGATACGCTGACAAACACACACATTGACAGACAGAGGCACTGACAAACACACACACTGACAGACAGAGGTACTGACTGACAAACACACACACTGACAGACTGATACGCTGACAAACACACACACTGACAGATAGAGGCACTGACAAACACACACACTGACAGACAGAGGTACTGACTGACAAACACACACACTGACAGACTGATACGCTGACAAACACACACACTGACAGACAGAGGCACTGACAAACACACACACTGACAGACAGAGACACACACTGACAGACAAACACACACAATGACAGACAGAGGCACTGACTGACAAACACACACACTGACAGACACACACTCACTGACAGACAGAGGCACTGACAAACACACACACTGACGGACACAAACACACTGACCGACAGAGGCACTGACAGACAGAGGCACTGACAAACACACACACACTGACAAACACACCCACTGACAGACACACACACACTGACAATCTGACAAACACACACACTGACAAACACACACTCTGACAGACACACACACACACACACTGACAGACAGAGGCACTGACAAACACACACTGACAGACACACACACACTGACAGACAGAGGCACTGACTGACAAACACACACACTGACAGACACACACACACTGACAGACAGAGGCACTGACTGACAGACACACACACACTGACAAACACACACACTGACAAACAGAGGCACTGACAAACACACACACACTGACAGACAGAGGCACTGACAAACACACACACTGACAGACACACACACACTGACAAACACACACTGACAGACAGGGGCACTGACAAACACACACTGACAGACACACACACACACTGACAGACAGAGGCACTGACAAACACACACACTGACAGACACACACACACGCTGACAGACAGAGGCACTGACAAACACACACACTGACAGACACAGTGACAGACACACACACTGACAGACAGAGGCACTGACAAACACACACAATGACAGACACACACACTGACAGTGACACACACACACTGACAGACAGAGGCACTGACAAACACACACACTGACAGACTGATACGCTGACAAACACACACAGTGACAGACAGAGGCACTGACAAACACACACACTGACAGACAGAGACACACACTGACAGACAAACACACACAATGACAGACACACACACACAGTCAGACAGAGGCACTGACTGACAAACACACACACTGACAGACAGAGACACTGACAAACACACACACACACTGACAGACACACTCACTGACAGACAGAGGCACTGACAGACAGAGGCACTGACAAACACACACACACTGACAAACACACACACTGACAGACACACACACACTGACAATCTGACAAACACACACACTGACAAACACACACTCTGACAGACACACACACACACACTGACAAACAGAGGCACTGACAGACACACACACACTGACAATCTGACAAACACACACACTGACAAACACACACACTGACAGACACACACACAAACTGACAATCTGACAAACACACACACTGACAAACACACACTCTGACAGACACACACACACACACACTGACAGACAGAGGCACTGACAAACACACACACACTGACAAACACACACACTGACAGACACACACACACTGACAATCTGACAAACACACACACTGACAAACACACACTCTGACAGACACACACACACACACTGACAGACAGAGGCACTGACTGACAGACAGAGACACTGACAAACACACACACACACTGACAGACACACACTCACTGACAGACAGAGGCACTGACAAACACACACACTGACGGACACAAACACACTGACCGACAGAGGCACTGACAGACAGAGGCACTGACAAACACCCACACTGACAGACACACACACACTGACAATCTGACACACACACTGACAAACACACACTCTGACAGACACACACACACACACTGACAGACAGAGGCACTGACAAACACACACTGACAGACACACAAACACTGACAGACAGAGACACTGACTGACAAACACACACACTGACAGACACACACACACTGACAGACAGAGGCACTGACTGACAGACACACACACACTGACAAACACACACACTGACAAACAGAGGCACTGACAAACACACACACACTGACAGACAGAGGCACTGACAAACACACACACTGACAGACACACTGACAAACACACACTGACAGACACACACACACTGACAGACAGAGGCACTGACTGACAGACCCACACACACTGACAAACACACACTCTGACAAACACACACACTGACAGACACACACACACTGACAAACAGAGGCACTGACAAACACACACTGACAGACACACACACACTGACAGACAGAGGCACTGACTGACAAACACACACACTGACAGACAGAGGCACTGACTGACAGACAGAGACACTGACAAACACACACACACACTGACAGACACACACTCACTGACAGACAGAGGCACTGACAAACACACACACTGACGGACACAAACACACTGACCGACAGAGGCACTGACAGACAGAGGCACTGACAAACACACACACACTGACAAACACACACACTGACAGACACACACACACTGACAATCTGACAAACACACACACTGACAAACACACACTCTGACAGACACACACACACACTGACAGACAGAGGCACTGACAAACACACACTGACAGACACACACACACTGACAGACAGAGGCACTGACTGACAAACACACACACTGACAAACACACACTCTGACAGACACACACACACACTGACAAACAGAGGCACTGACAGACACACACACACTGACAATCTGACAAACACACACTCTGACAAACACACACTCTGACAGACACACACACACACTCTGACAAACACACACTCTGACAAACACACACACTGACAGACACACACACACTGACAAACAGAGGCACTGACAAACACACACTGACAGACACACACACACTGACAGACAGAGGCACTGACAAACCCACACACTGACAGACACACACACTGATAGGCACACACAGACTGACAGACAGAGGCACTGACAGACAGAGGCACTGACAAATCCACACACTGACAGACACACACACACACACTGACAGACAGAGGCACTGACAGACAGAGGCACTGACAAACACACACACTGACAGACACACACACAATGACAGACAGAGGCACTGACAAACACACACACTGACAGACACACACACACTGACAGACACACACACTGACAGACACACACACTGACAGACACACACACACACACTGACAGACAGAGGCACTGACAGACAGAGGCACTGACAAACGCACACTGACAGACACACACACACTGACTGACAGACACACACACACTGACAAACACACACACTGACAGACAGAGGCACTGACAAACACACACACTGACAACTACACACACTGACAGACAGAGGCACTGACTGACAGACACACACACACTGACAGACAGAGGCACTGACAAACACACACACTGACAGACACACACACACTGACAGACAGGCACTGACAAACACACACACTGACAGACAGGGGCACTGACAAACACACACACTGACAGACAGAGGCACTGACAAAGACACATACTGACAGACAGGTACTGACTGACAAACATACACACTGACAGACAGAGGCACTGACAAAAACACACACTGACAGACAGAGGCACTGACAAACACACACAGTGACAGACACAGGCACTGACAAACACACACTGACAGACAGATACGCTGACAAACACACACATTGACAGACAGAGGCACTGACAAACACACACAGTGACAGACACAGGCACTGACAAACACACACATTGACAGACAGATACGCTGACGAACACACACACTGACAGACAGAGACACACACTGATAGAAAGTGGCACTGACAAAGACACATACTGACAGACAGAGGTACTGATTGACAAACACACACACTGACAGACACACACACTGACAGACAGAGGCACTGACAAACACACACACTGACAGACTGATACGCTGACAAACACACACACTGACAGACAGAGGCACTGACAAACACACACACTGACAGACAGAGACACACACTGACAGACAAACACACACAATGACAGACACACACACACAGTCAGACAGAGGCACTGACTGACAAACACACACACTGACTGACAGAGACACTGACAAACACACACACACACTGACAGACACACACTCACTGACAGACTGAGGCACTGACAAACACACACACTGACGGACACAAACACACTGACAGACAGAGGCACTGACAGACAGAGGCACTGACAAACACACACACTGACAGACACACACACACTGACAATCTGACAAACACACACTCTGACAGACACACACACACACACTGACAAACAGAGGCACCGACAGACACACACACACTGACAATCTGACAAACACACACTCTGACAAACACACACTCTGACAGACACACACACACACTCTGACAAACACACACACTGACAGACACACACACACTGACAAACAGAGGCACTGACAAACACACACTGACAGACACACACACACTGACAGACAGAGGCACTGACTGACAAACACACACACTGACAGACAGAGGCACTGACTGACAGACAGAGACACTGACAAACACACACACACACTGACAGACACACACTCACTGACAGACAGAGGCACTGACAAACACACACACTGACGGACACAAACACACTGACCGACAGAGGCACTGACAGACAGAGGCACTGACAAACACACACACACTGACAAACACACACACTGACAGACACACACACACTGACAATCTGACAAACACTCACACTGACAGACACACACACACACACTGACAGACAGAGGCACTGACAAACACACACTGACAGACACACACACACACACTGACAGACAGAGGCACTGACTGACAAACACACACACTGACAGACACACACACACTGACAGACAGAGGCACTGACTGACAGACACACACACACTGACAAACACACACACTGACAAACAGAGGCACTGACAAACACACACACACTGACAGACAGAGGCACTGACAAACACACACACTGACAGACACACACACACTGACAAACACACACTGACAGACAGGGGCACTGACAAACACACACTGACAGACACACATACACACTGACAGACAGAGGCACTGACAAACACACACTGACAGACACACACACACACTGACAGACAGAGGCACTGACAAACACACACACTGACAGACACACAGTGACAGACACACACACTGACAGACAGAGGCACTGGCAAACACACACACTGACAGACACACACACACTGACAAACACACACACTGACAGACACACACTGACAGACAGAGGCAGTGACAGACACACCCACACAGTGACAGACACACCCACACAGTGACAGACACACACACACACACACACTGACAGACAGAGGCACTGACTGACAGGCACACACACACTGACAGACAGAGGCACTGACTGACAGGCACACACACACTGACAGACAGAGGCACTGACTGACAAACACACACACTGACAGACAGAGACGCTGACAAACACACTGACAGACAGAGACACACACTGACAGACACACACACACTGACAGAGACGCTGACAAACACACACACTGACAGACACACACACTGACAGACACACACACTGACAGACAGAGGCACTGACAAACACACACACTGACAGACACACACACACACTGACAGACAGAGGCACAGACACACACACACACTGACAGTCAGAGGCACTGACAGACACACACACTGACAGACACACACACTGACAGACACACACACACACTGACAGACAGCGGCACTGACAGACAGAGGCACTGACAAACACACACACTGACAAACACACACACTGACAATCACACACACTGACAGACACACACACTGACAATCACACACACTGACAGACACACACACACTGACAGACACACACACACTGACAAACACACACACTGACAAACACACACACTGACAAACACACACACTGACAATCACACACACTGACAGACACACACACACTGACAGACACACACACACTGACAAACACACACACTGACAAACACACACACTGACAAACACACACTCTGACAGACACACACTCTGACAGACACACACACTGACAGACAGAGGCACTGACAAACACACACTGACAGACACACACACACTGACAGACAGAGGCACTGACAAACACACACTGACAGACACACACACACTGACAGACAGAGGCACTGACAAACACACACTGACAGACACACACACACTGACAAACACACACACTGACAGACAGAGGCACTGACAAACACAAACACACGCTGACAGACAGAGGCACTGACAAACACACCCACCGACAGACACACACACACACTGACAGACAGAGGCACTGACAAACACACACACTGACAAACACACACACCTCCCCGTGGGGAGGACGGCAAACGCGCATGCACGGGTGACATCATTTACGCGGCGCCGGCCGCGTAACTAACGCGGCGCTAAACTAGAGACCACAAATAAAATGAACAATCAGTGTCACTTTCAAAGTCTTCAACAGCAGAGGAAACCCTATTGACTGTATGTGGCAGGGTTAGGGTGGCTGTGATCACTGATGTGGTATCAAATCACAGGAATCCACCAAGATCCCTTCACATTTGACTAAAATTATTAAATGCACATTATTAAATAGTAAAATTCAAACAACACATTGTTTATTTATTAAAATGTTTCTGATTCTCTGTCCTGCAGGAACTGAAAAGATTGAAGGAAAGGTGAGTGTCTAATGCAAACTCTGACACAGTTTGACACTGTTATCACAGTCTGTATTCAGAGTGAGTGATTAAATCAATCCCATTTAAACAGGTACCTGGATAAAGAGGAGAATGAGGAAGGTGCAGAGAGAGGTAAAGATGTGGAGATAGAGATGGTTCCCAGAGGGAAATACACAAGATTCCAAGGTCCGTTACCCTACACCGTGTGGAAGGGAATGAAAAAGATCATCTCTCCCGGTAAGAAACCCCACAGCATTGTGTCCTCTTCCTTTATAGTTTCCTGTTCCCTCACCCCCTCTCCAGAAGCTGCTGCCTGTTACTGGGTTCAGATCATTGGAACCTCACTCAAGGGACCATTCTTTATATTCAACTTGAGATTGAATAATTCAAGGATGAGGTGATTAGAACATCTTATTTAACATCCAGTCACTCGGATATTCCAGAGGGACTCACTGGACAGTGATCAGACTGAGAGCCCTGGCTAATTGTGTTCCTGTGTCCCAGGGCTCACTGGACAGTGATCAGACTGAGAGCCCTGGCTAATTGTGTTCCTGTGTCCCAGGGCTCACTGGACAGTGATCAGACTGAGAGCCCTGGCTAATTGTGTTCCTCTCTGTCCCAGGGCTCACTGGGCAATGATCGGACTGAGAGCCCTGGGTAATTGTGTTCCCTCTGTCCCAGGGCTCACTGGACAGTGATCAGACTGAGAGCCCTGGCTAATTGTGTTCCTCTCTGTCCCAGGGCTCACTGGACAGTGATCAGACTGAGAGCCCTGGCTAATTGTGTTCCTGTGTCCCAGGACTCACTGGACAGTGATCAGACTGAGAGCCCTGGCTAATTGTGTTCCTCTCTGTCCCAGGGCTCACTGGACAGTGATCAGACTGAGAGCACTGGCTAATTGTGTTCCTCTCTGTCCCAGGGCTCACTGGACAGTGATCAGACTGAGAGCCCTGGCTATTTGTGTTTCTCTCTAAACCAGAAATCGGACCAGGATCATAAAATATAGGATCAGGAGGAGGCCATTTAGTCCCCACCCCGAGCCTGTTTCACCATTCTGTGTCTGATCTGCGATCTAACTCTACAAACTGTACTTCCCCCTCTACTACATCCCTGTGAACAAAGAATAAAGTAAAGTACAGCTCAGGAACAGGCCCTTTGGCCCTCCAAGCCTGCACCGACCATGTTGCCCATCTAACCTAAAACCTTCTGCACTTCTGGAGTCCCTATCCCTCTATTCCGATCCTATTTTTGTATTTGTCAAGACGTCCCTTAAATGTCACTATCATACCTACTTCCACCATCTGCTCCAGCAGCGAGTTCCAGGAAACCTCTGTGTAAAAAGCTTCCCTCGCACATCTCCTCTAAACTTTACCCATCACACCGTAAACCTCTGTCCCCTGGTAATTGACTCTTCCTCCCTGGGAAAATGCTTTTGACTATCAACTCTGTCCATGCCCTCATAATTTTGTAGACTTCAGGTCGCCCTCAACCTCCATCATTCCAGTGAGAGCAAACCGAGTTTATCCAATCTCTCCTCATACTTAATGCCCTCCATACTGGTAAACCTCTTCTGTACACTCTCCCAAGCCTCCACATCCTTCTGGTGGTGTGGCGACCAGAATTGAATACGATGGGCGGGATTCGTCGGATACCGGCGGGGCGGGCAGCTCTGGCGCAAAGGAGTGGCGTGAACCACTCTGGCATCGGGTCGCCCTGAATTCCGCACCTTCAGGGGCTAGGCCAGAGTGGTTTGCGCCACGCCGGCTGGTGCGGAAGGGGCTTGGCGCCACGCCAACCAGCGCCAAAGGGCCTCCGCCGGCCAGCGCGAATGGGTGCATGCGCAGGGGGGGTTCATCTCCGCGCCGGCCATCGCGAACCGGTACACCAGCCAGCGCGGAGGGAAAGAGTGCTCCACGGCACAGGCCCGCCGGCAGATCGGTGGGCCCCGACCGCGGGCCAGGCCACCGTGGGGCACCCCCGGGAGCCAGGTACTCCCGCACCACCCTGGGGGCCCCGGAGGCCGCCCGCAGAGCCAGGTCCCGCCGGTAAGTACCAGCTCTAATTTACGCCGGCGGGACCGGCCTAAAACAGGTGGCCGCTCGGCCCATTGCGGGCCAGAGAATTCGGGCGGCACCGGGGCCCATAGCGTCGCGCTGGTACTCACCATTCTCCGAGGCGGGCGGCGTGATTCACGTCAGCGGGACTTTTGGGGGGCCGGAGAATTCGGCAGCTGGCGAGGGCGGGACTCACACCGACTCCCACCGATTCTCCGACCTGGCGGCTGTTTGGAGAATCCCGCCCTATATTCCAAGTGTGGCCGAACTCAGATTCTATAAAGCTGCAACAAGACTTTGCCAATTCCTGTACTCAGTGCCCTGGCCGATGTAGGCAAGCATGCCGTATGCCTTCTTATCTACCTTCTCCACCAGCGCTGCTACTTCAAGTGACCTGTGGATTTGTACACCCAGATCCCTCTACCTGTTAATACTCTGAAAGGTTCTGCCATTTCCTTTATATTTCCCACCTGTATTAGACCTTTCAAAATGTATTGCGTCACATTTGTCCGGATTAAACTCCATTTGCCATCTCTTCGCCCAAGTCTCCATCCGATCTACATCCTGCTATATCCTCGGACAGTCCACATCGCTATCCGCAATTCCACCAACCTTTGTATCACCCTCAAACTTATTAATCAGACCAGTTACAATTTCCTTCAAATCATTTATACATACTACAAACAACAAAGGTCCCAGCACTGACACCTGAGGAACGCCACTAGTCACAGCCCTCCATTCAGTAAAGCTCCCATCCACTGCTACCCTCCACCTTCTATGACCGAGCCAGTTCTGTATCCATCTTGCCAGCTCACCTCTGATCCCGTAAGACTTCACCTTTTTAAAAATATTTAATTCAAGGCATTTACAGAAACAAACAAAAGCAGAAGAACAACCAAACAACATAATAAACAACCAACACACACCCTCTCCTGCTCCCCGAATACCGCCCCCTTCTCCAATCTTGCCTTTCCCATTTTAACCCTATTACCCCCGCATTCCCCCCTCCAGTTTACCCCTCAAACCCCCTTAAAGAAATCAATGAACGGCTTCCATCTCCGAGTGAACCCATCCGCCAACCCCCTCAAGACGAACTTGACCTTCTCCAGCCTTCTTTAGGTGGCTCTGAGTCCCTCCACCCGAGCAAGATCCGTCTCCGGGCTATCAGGGAGGCAAAGGCCAAAACATCGCCTCTTTCATCCCCTAGGCTCCCAGGTCTTCCGACACTCCAAATATCACCACCTCTGGACTCGGGGCCACTTCCACCATTAGCACCTCGGACGTTACAATCGCAAACCCCTGCCGGAACCCTTTCAACCTTGGACATGCCCAGGACATGTGGACCTGATGCGCAGGTCTCCCCGCACGCCACCCACACTTATCCTCCACCCCCTCAGAGAACCTACTCATCCTTGCTACTGTCAGATGTGCCCTGTGGACTACTTTAAACTGGATGAGGCTTAACCTCCGCATTCTCTGCCCAGGTCTCGGCCTCCACCACCCCTCCCAGCTCCTCCCACGTGCGTTTTATATCCCCACAGGGCCCCTCCCAATCCATCAACTTGTAGGCCAAGGACACCTTCCCTTCCCCTATCTCGTCCCTCGATGGCACCTTGTCCTGCAACCCCAGGGGTGGCAGACCAGGAAAGGAGGGCACCTCTCTCCTTACAAAATTCCAGATCTGTAGGTACCTAAAACCGTTCCCCCTGGGCAGCTCATGCTCGTAGTCCAACCTCGCAAAATTGCCACCTATGAACAGATCGGCAAATCTTTCAATCTCTGCTTGCCATCATCCCCAAAACCTAGCATACAACCCCCCAGCACAAACCTATGGATGACGTAGATCGGTGCCCACACAGAGGCACCCTCCAGCCCCAATTGTAGCCTCCACTGCCCCACACTCTTAGGACTAACACCACCACTGGGCTCACAGATTACCTGGCCGGTGAGAACGGCAGAGGCGCTGACAGCAAAGATTCAAACCCATTCCCCTGCTGCTTCCATCTGACCCCACATGAGCCTCTCACCCACAACCCATTTCCTAACCATAGCGATATTCGCTAGCCAGTAATACTCAATCATGGTCGGCAGAGCCACCACCTCCCCCTCCCTGCCCAACCTCACCACCCTCCAGAAAAACCCTCCTAACCCACGGGTTCTTCCTCACTCACACAAACCCAGAGATCAGCGCATTAACCTTCTTGAAAAACGGTTTTGGGATCAAAATTGGTGGTTCTGGAACATGAACAGAAACCTTGGCATCACCCGTTATTTTTACTGTCTGCACTCGCCCCGCCAGCGATAGCACATCCCACCCCTTAAAATCCACTTTCACCTGCTCCACCAGCCGGGCCAGGATCAACTTGTGCAGCTGCGCCCACCCCGCATCACCTGGATTCCCAAGTACCTCGAGCCCACCACCCTGAACAGCAGCTCCTCTAACTTCCTCTCCTGTCCTCTCGTCTCAATTGGGAACACCTCGCTCTTTCCCATATTTAGCTTGTACCCCGAAAACTGGCCAAATTCCTCTAATATCACCATATGTCCCAGATACTGCCCAATGGGCCTGAGATATATAGCAACAGGCCACCTGCATACAATGAGACCCTGTGCTCAACACCCCCCAGCTCAGTCCATCTCGTCCCTCGACACCCTAAGCCATTACTAGCAAGACGAAGGGCAATGGGGGAGCGGGCACCCTTGCCTTGTCCCCCGATGCAAGTCAAAATACCCCAAACTCACCTGATTCGTCCGCACACTTGCGACCAGCGCCTTGGACAGCGGACCCAGTCCACAAACCCCGATCTGAACCTGAACCGCCCCAACATCTCCAGCAGATACTCCCACTCCACCCGATTGAACGCCTTCTCTGTGTCCATCGCTACCACTACCTCTACCTCCTGCCCCTCCGAAGGCATCATGATTACATTAAGCAGCTTCCTCTCGTTTGCCATCAACTGCCTCCCCTTCACAAACCCCGTTTGACCCTCACCTGTTCCCCCAGGGGTGCAGCCCTCAATTCGCAAGGCCAACACCTTCACCAACAGCTTGGCATGTACATTCAATAATGTTATCGGGCTCTACGTCCCGCACTGCTCCAGATCCTTGTCGTTTTTTAACATCACGGAGATGGAAGCCTGTGACAATTGCTTCATTATACATTCTCACCAGCAGTGCCCCAGGACCGCCCCAAACTTCACATAAAACTCCACTGGGAACCCGTCAACCCCGGTGCCTTCCCTGCCTGCATAGCCCCCATACTGTCCAAAACGTCCCTCAACCCAATTGGGGCTCCCAATCCTTGAACCAGCTCGTCCTCTACCTTGGGAACCTCCAGCCCGTCCAAAAACTGCCACATCCCCTCTTCCCCCCAGCCGGGGACTCAGACTTACATAGCCTTCTGTAGAACAAATCAGCACGCCATTTACCCCTTCTGGGCCCATCACTACCTTATCCTTATCCCTGACTCTGCCAACCTCCCTCGCCACCTCTTGCTTCATCAACTTGTGGGCCAACATCCTGCTCGTCTTCCCCCCGTATTCATACACTGCCCCTCTGGCCATCTGTAACTGCACCACCCCCTTCCCTGTAGACACTAATCCGAACTCCATCTCGAGCCTCTGCCTCTCCTTCAGTAGCCCGGATTCCAGGACCTCCAAATACCTTCTGTCCACCCTCAGAATCTCTTCCACCAGCGTTGCCATCTCTGCCCGCTCTGCTTTCTCCCTGTGCACCCGAATTGAGATAATCTACCCCCTGACCACCGTTTTAGTGCCCCCCGCAGCGTGGTGGCTGTGACCTCACCCGTATCGTTTAGATCCACGCATCCCGGATGGCAGCCCTCACCCGCTTGCACACCTCCTCTTCTGATTGATTGATTTGATTTATTGTCACATGTACCGAAGTACAGTGAAAAGAATTTTTCTGCGGCCGAGGAATGTACACAGTACGTACATGGTAGACACAAGTATAATCAACAGAGAACATTAACAAATGGTACATCGACAAACAGTAATTGGTTACAATGTGGAACAAGGAGCCAAACAAAGCAAACAAAGCAGTTACATGAGCAAGAACAGCATTGGGCGTCGTGAATAGTGTTCTTACAGGGAACAGATCAGTCCGAGGGGGAGTCATTGAGGAGTCTTGTATCTGTGGGGAAGAAGCTGTTCCTATGTCTGGATGTGCGAGTCTTCAGACTGTACCTTCTTCCTGATGGAAGGGTCTGGAAGAAGGCAAAGCCTGGGTGGGAGGGGTCTCTGATAATGCTGTCTGTCTTTCGGAGGCAGCGGGAGGTGGGGGTGGCAAGCTTATGTGATGCGTTGGGCTGAGTTCGCCACACTCTGCAGTTCCTTGCGACCCTGGACCGGGTAGTTGCCATACCAAGCTGTGATAGGATGGTCTCTATCGCACATCTGTAGAAGTTTGTGAGAGTCAATGCAGACATGCCAAATTTCTTTAGCTTCCGTGGGAAGTAGAGACGTTGTTGGGCTTTCTTGACTGGACTGTTGCATCAGCAGCACGGTAGCATTGTGGATAGCACAACTGCTTCACAGCTCCAGGGTCCCAGGTTCGATTCCGGCTTGGGTCACTGTCTGTGCGGAGTCTGCACATCCTCCCCATGTGTGTGTGGGTTTCCTCCGGGTGCTCCAGTTTCCTCCCACAGTCCAAAGATGTGCAGGTTAGGTGGATTGGCCATGATAAATTGCCCCTAGTGTCCAAAATTTCCCTTAGCGTTGGGTGGGGTTACTGGGTTATGGGGGATAGGGTGAAGTTGTTGACATAAGAACATAAGAACTAGGAGCAGGAGTAGGCCATCTGGCCCCTCGAGCCTGCTCCGCCATTCAATTAGATCATGGCTGATCTTTTGTGGACTCAGCTCCACTTTCCGGCCCGAACACCATAACCCTTAATCCCTTTATTCTTCAAAAAACTATCTATCTTTACCTTAAAAACATGTAATGAAGGAGCCTCAACTGCTTCACTGGGCAAGGAATTTCATAGATTCACAACCCTTTGGGTGAAGAAGTTCCTCCTAAACTCAGTCCTAAATCTACTTCCCCTTATTTTGAGGCTGTCCCCTAGTTCTGCTGTCACCCGCCAGTGGAAACAACCTGCCCGCATCTATCCTATCTATTCCCTTCATAATTTTAAATGTTTCTATAAGATCCCCCTCATCCTTCTAAATTCCAACGAGTACAGTCCCAGTCTACTCAACCTCTCCTCATAATCCAACCCCTTCAGCTCTGGGATTAACCTAGTGAATATCCTCTGCACACCCTCCAGCGCCAGTACGTCCTTTCTCAAGTAAGGAGACCAAAACTGAACACAATACTCCAGGTGTGGCCGCACCTTATACAATTGCAACATAACCTCCCTAGTCTTAAACTCCATCCCTCTAGCAATGAAGGACAAAGTTCCATTTGCCTTCTTAATCACCTGTTGACCTTGGATAGGGTGCTCTTTCCAAGAGCTGGTGCAGACTCGATGGGCTGAATGGCCTCCTTCTGCACTGTAAATTCTATGAAAAAGTCCTGGTTCGCCTTCAGACTCCTTAAGTGCATGAACACACATGACCGTTTGATGGCCCATTCTGCCACATACGTTTCATGAGACCAGCCTGTTTGGGGGCTCCCCATTCCCCCTCCCCTGCCGATCAGCCATATCCCTTCTTGGACCAGCCCCAGGCCCGTGTTATGCGACCCTCCAGGCCCATGTCCACTGTCAGCGATTGTTTTCCAATTGCGCCACATCAGCCACACTCTTGTCAGCAAGCCTCTCCCCCGCCCTCAAACAAAGAATCAGCCCCCTCATCCCCACGCCTGCCTCCTGACAACTCCCCACCTCACTCCCGTTAACTAGCCCGCCTAGCCTTTGTGGCCCCTGCCCAAGCCTCCAACTTCCCTACCTCCTCCTTCCCCTCGTACCCATACACCCCTAAAGAGTAACAACAGGTGCACTGACCCTCGATGTTGCCCACGTAAAACCAGCCTTCAAAACAAAACCCACCATCTAAAACATTAAAGAACACACAAATGCCTCCATGGTTCAGTGTCCTCACTCTCCCCCCAGTCCATTGTCCCTCATAAATTCCATTGCCTCCTTATCTCCTGGTCAGGGTGCAATACTCCAAACCACCCCCTTCTTGATGAGGGCAGCCTTGCCCTGATTAAACCTGGCCCTCCTCTTTGCCAGTTCTGCTCCCAGGTCCTGGTACACCCACAACTCGTTCCCCTCCCAGGTACATTTCCTGGTCTGCTTTGCCCATTGATGAATCTTCTCCTTGTCCAGAAAGTGGTGCAACTGCACCACCATCGCCCTTGGCGGCTCACCCGTCTGCAGCCTCCTCATTAGCACCCTGTGCTAATCAAAGCTCAATCAAAGGCCACCTCCCCATCAGTTTCTCCGGCATCTTAGCCGGCCTCTGCACTTTCGATGCCTTCAGGCATTCCACCGACCCTGAGTTTTGTCTTCTGGCGTGATTCACCAGATCCAACACCTTCTGCTTCAGTCTTTTCTGGGTCTCCTGCATCATCCCCATCTCAGCCACCAAAGAGGCTAACTGCTCCTTGTGCCCCCACCGCCTCCTCCGCTTTCTGGATCACCCGACACTGGGACTCCAGCCTCTGCTTCACTCCCTCAATCCTCGACTTAAATAGTTCCACCACCAGATCTTCCACGGCCTCTTTCCTCTGCTGGCAAAACGTTCCATTAAGTAACTCTTATGAACTGCTCTGTCAACCACTGGGCGGGGCAGAGTAGCCCCATTGCCCTCCGCCATCTTACCCTGCGGTGCATCACCAAGACTCTCCTGCTTCAGCAGCCCTTTTCTTCTTTCCCCACTCCGAGTCTATAGATCCATACACCAGCCACACCAGAGGCATAAAACCTTCCCCAGGCAGGCACTCCTGTACCTCTTGCACTCAAATACTTCACCCTTCGGGCGGGAAGAAAACCGAAAAACTCCTTGAGCGGGAGCCACCCGATGTGCAACCGCTTATTCCATGGCCACAACCGGAAGTCGTCACTTCACCTTCTGTACAAGTCTGCAATGAGGTAACCTTGTCAAAGGCCTTACCGACGTCCATGTAGACAACATCCACTGCCCTACCCTCATCAATCATCTTCGTCACTTCCTCGATCAGTTAGCGAGACACAACCTCCCCTTCACATGGTAGAACTAGAATAGAATAGAACAGTACAGCACAGAACAGGCCCTTCTGCCCTCGATGTTGTGCCGAGCAATGATCTCCCTACTCAAACCCACATATCCACCCTATACCCGTAACCCAACAACACCCCCCTTAACCTTACTTTTTAGGACACTACGGGCAATTTAGCATGGCCAATCTACCTAACCCGCACATCTTTGGACTGTGGGAGGAAACCGGAGCACCCGGAGGAAACCCACGCACACACGGGGAGGACGTGCAGACTCCACACAGACAGTGACCCAGCCGGGAATTGAACCTGGGACCCTGGAGCTGTGAAGCATTTATGCTAACCACCATGCTACCGTGCTGCTCTCAAGAGTATTGAAAGTCAGAGATCTCTGGGTGTACAGGTCCACAGGTCACTGAAAGGGGCAACACAGGTGGAGAAGGTGGTCAAGAAGGCATACGGCATGCTTGCCTTCATTGGCCGGGGCATTGAATATAAGAATTGGCAAGTCATGTTGCAGCTGTACAGAACCTTAGTTAGGCCACACTTGGAGTATAGTGTTCAATTCTGGTCGCCACACTACCAGAAGGATGTGGAGGCTTCAGAAGGGGTGCAGAAGAGATTTACCAGGATGTTGCCTGGTATGGAGAGCATTAGCTACGAGGAGCGGTTGAATAAACTCTGTTTGCTCTCACTGGAACGACAGAGGTTGAGGGGCGACTTGATAGAGGTCTACAAAGTTATGAGGGGCATAGTCAGAGTGGATAGTCAAAGGCTTTTCCCCAGGGTAGAGGGGTCAATTACTAGGTGACATAGGTTTAAGGTGTGAGTTTTAGAGGAGATGTACGAGGCAAGTTTTTTACACAGAGGGTAGTGGGTGCCTGGAACTCGCTGCCGGAGGAGGTGGTGGAAGCAGGGACGACAGTGACATTTAAGGGGCATCTTGACAAATACATGAATAGGATGGGAATAGAGGGATACGGACCCAAGAAGTGTAGAAGATTTTAGTTTAGACGGGCAGCATGGTCGGCACGGGCTTGGAGGGCCAAAGGGCCTGTTCCTGAGCTGTACTTTTCTTTGTTCTTTGTTCTTAAAACTGGGCTGCCACTCGCTAATACGCCCACTTGTTTCCAAATGGGGGTAAATCCTGTCTCAAAGTATCCTCTCCAATAATTTCCCTACCACTAACGTAAGGCTGACCGGCCTGTAATTTCCTTTGATTAAAAATTTTATCGTCTCAGTTTACAATTTAGGAATGAGCTTTTGTCGATTGCCATTTGCAGAATGAGTTCCAAGATTCTGACACACCTCGTGTGGAAATGTTTCCAACTTCCTAAATATGTGGGATGGAACACAATTTGGTTCTGGGGACACGTCATATTTTAGTGCTATTATTTTCTTCTCACTGTCATTTTCATTTTGCTGAATTGGTTTTGGAGAGTTCCTGTCTCTGATTCAGAAATTTTCTTCCTTGGATTATCTGGCTTGCTGCTCTCATCCTCTATTGTAAATCGCGTGCTAAATTATTATTCTGTGAGTCTCCAAGTTCCTGATTTTCAGTGCTGTTGACCGCCTCCTCCTTCCTAATGGGGAAACATTTCTTTTTATTCTTCCATGGGATGTAGGTGCCGCTGGGAAGGTTAGTGTTTGATGCCCATCCCTAATTGCCCTTGAACTGAGTGGCTTGTTTGGCTATTTCAGAGGGAAGGCAAGATGTCAGTATATTGCTGCAGGTTTGGAGTCACATGTTGGTCAGACCAGGAGGGCAGATTTCCTTCCCTGAAGGGACAATAGTGAACCAGATAGATTCACCATTGCTGACAGTAGCTTTATATTCCAGAATTACTAACCCAAATCCCAAGTCCCCAGCCTGGGCTGCTCGATTACTGATCCAGTAACATTGACACGGTGCCATGATCTCCTCAATTTATTTGTACTGAGTTCGATATCCCTCACTTTTTGTATCTTTTTGTATCTCCTACTATCTGCTTTGTCGCTGTTTTTTGTATCTCTCTTGTTCACCAGGATCGAGTTTCTTTTATGTTTTTGTGTCCTTTTTGCTTTCGTTTTCTGTTGAGTTTTACCTCTTTAGATGTCTGTGGTTCACTATTTTCAAAGTAGAGGACTTGCCCCTCAGGGGTATAAACTGCTGCTCCGTCACCTTAAATTTATGTTTTGAACCCTCCTGTTGATCACTTGTAGGTTTACATTTTGACAGATTTGTTCACTTGATAACCGGGGATTTATATACATCTCTCACTACATCTTAAATTCTATTCTGTTTCTTCATTGTACCCATAATCTCCACTGCCTGCTTACCTCTTGTTAAATCCTCCCTTATCAATGAAGATTTCATCCTTAATCATGAAGATAAGTTAATTGTGGACAATCTGTGTTTCATCCTCTTGATATTTTCTTTGCCTTAATCCACAACATGAGTCATTGTTTTTTACATTTCTTCCTTCAAAGCACGACATTGAATGTAATTCTATTCTGAGAACCATTATGTAAATGCTCATGCACCATTAAATTGTCAACTAAATCTCCCTTCAATTAAAATCCTCCATTTAAACTACTCAGCATTGCCTGAGCCCCTTTTTTTGATTCTATGATTTTGTATAATCTATCACTTCATAACCATTCTAGAAGACCGAAATAGAACATAGAACATTACAGCGCAGTACAGGCCCTTCGGCCCACGATGTTGCACCGTCCTGTGAACCCCTTCTAAAGTCCCTCTACACTATTCCCTTATCGTCCATATGCCTATCCAATGACCATTTGAATGCGTTTAGTGTTGGCGAGTCCACTACTGTTGCAGGCAGGGCATTCCACGCCCTTACTACTCTCTGAGTAAAAAACCTACCTCTGACATCTGTCCTATATCTATCTCCCCTCAATTTAAAGCTATGTCCCCTCGTGCTGGACATCACCATCCGAAGAAAAAGGCTCTCGATGTCCACCCTATCTAATCCTCTGATCATCTTGTATGTCTCTATTAAGTCACCTCTTAACCTTCTTCTCTCTAACGAAAACAGCCTCAAGTCCTTCAGCCTTTCCTCATATGATCTTCCCTCCATACCAGGCAACATTCTTGTAAATCTCCTCTACCCTTTCCAATGCTTCCACGTCCTTCCTATAATGTGGCGACCAGAACTGCACACAATACTCCAAATGCGGCCGCACCAGTTTTGTACAACTGCAACATGACCTCATGGCTCCGAAACTCAATTCCTCTACCAATAAAAGCTAACACACCGTACGCCTTCTTAACAACCCTCTCAACTTGGGTGGCAACTTTCAGATATCTATGGACATGGACACCGAGATCTCTCTGCTCGTCCACACTACCAAGAATCTTACCATTAGCCCAGTACTCTGCCTTCCTGTTATTCCTTCCAAAATGAATCACCTCAGACTTTTCTGCATTAAACTCCATTTGCCACCTGTCAGCCCAGCTCTGCAGCTTATCTATGTCCCTCTGTAACTTGTAACATCCTTCTGCACTGTCCACAACTCCACCGACTTTAGTGTCATCTGCAAATTTACTCACCCATCCTTCTACGCCCTCCTCCAGGTCATTTATAAAAATGACAAATACCAACGGCCTCAAAACAGATCCCTGTGACACACCACTAGTAACTGGACACCAGTCAGAGTATTTTCCATCAACCACCACTCTTTGTCTTCTATCAGTTAGCCAATTTCTGATCCAAACTGCTAAATCACCCTGAATCCCATGCCTCTGTATTTTCTGCAATAGCCTACCGTGGGGAACCTGGAAATACAAATCCAGCTGCCATCTTAATTCCTCCCACTCCACTACCTTCAATTTCTTTCCTGTAAATATTGGAATCTGCTCCATTTAGTACTCAGTCCTGTCTTGCAGCCTTTCCTCTGGAATGACAGATATGTAATACCACCCAGATTGAATTTGCACCTCCAATTTATTCAATGTGTTCCTCACACTTTGTGCTTTTCTGTAAAGAAACAAGTATTTGAGCGGCACGCACTAAACAACGCTTCTGGTGTAAAGTTGTATTCAAACATTTCTTGTTACTCGCTCTTTCTTTGGTTACTCAGACTGGGACCCTGAGCTCATCTTATTCCTCTTTGACCCACACCTAACAGACTGTTACTATGAAGCGGGACACACTCTGTACGACCTCTTCATTTTAACGGTCGTCAGGTAATATGTCTAACCGTAATCCATATCCAGTCTGCAATATACGTTCAACATCTACTTTGTCAATGCCTTTACAATTAGATCTCCCTCATTCTTCTAAACTCTAGAGAGTATAGGCCAAACAGCTCAACTACATTTCATAAGATAAAGTCCCTTCATCTCTGGAATCAAGCTAATGAACCTCCTCTAAACTGCCACTAATGCAGCTACATCCCTCCAATGTACTGGAGTCTGGGAATATATCTTACTGTACACCGTACCCAGTCTGTAATATCTGTTCACTGTACACACTGGGGTCTGGGAATATATCTAACTGTACACCGTACCCAGTCTGTAATATCTGTTCACTGTACACACTGGGGCCTGGGAATATATCTAACTGTACACCGTACCCAGTCTGTAATATCTGTTCACTGTACACACTGGGGCCTGGGAATATATCTAACTGTACACCGTACCCAGTCTGTAGTATCTGTTCACTGTACACACTGGGGCCTGGGAATATATCTAACTACACCGTACCCAGTCTGTAATATCTGTTCACCGTACACACTGGGGTCTGGGAATATATCTAACTGTACACCGTACCCAGTCTGTAATATCTGTTCACTGTACACACTGGAGTCTGGGAATATATCTAACTGTACACCGTACCCAGTCTGTAATATCTGTTCACTGTACACACTGGGGCCTGGGAATATATCTAACTGTACACCGTACCCAGTCTGTAATATCTGTTCACTGTACACACTGGGGTCTGGGAATATATCTAACTGTACACCGTACCCAGTCTGTAATATCTGTTCACTGTACACACTGGAGCCTGGGAATATATCTAACTGTACACCGTACCTAGTCTGTAATATCTGTTCACTGTACACACTGGGGTCTGGGAATATATCTAACTGTACACCGTACCCAGTCTGTAATATCTGTTCACTGTACACACTGGGGTCTGGGAATATATCTTTTTTTTTTTAAATAATTTTTATTGAAGAAATTTTTCAAAATACAAACATTTAACCCCCCCTACATTTACATTTAAATTATAGCAAAACAAAGTCAGACCCCCCTACTTAACAAAAAAGGTCCCCCCCACCCCCTACTCGCGCGTCTCCCCCCCCCCCCCCCCCCCCCCCCCCCCCCGCCGGCGGACCGGCAGTCAGACCAACTTATCATTTCTGGCAGTGTCCTCGGGCAGGCCTTGCCCGTGCCACCACCGCTACCGTACTTCCTTCGTCGTTGTCCCCCCCCCCCCCCCCCCCCCCCCCCCCTCCCGCCCTCCCCTCCCCTCCCGGGTTGCTGCTGTCACGGCCTCAGTTTCTATCTCTGATCTAAGAGGTCTAGGAAGGGTTGCCATCGCCTGAAAAACCCCTGCACCGACCCTCTCAGGGCGAATTTGATCCTTTCCAATTGGATGAAGTTTGCCATGTCGTTTAACCAGGTGTTAACACTCGGAGGCCTTTCGTCCCTCCACTGAATCAAGATCCTCCTCCGAGCCACCAAGGACGCAAAGGCTAGTATTCCAGCCTCCCTCGCCTCCTGTACCCCCGGTTCCACCCCAACCCCGAAGATCGCAAGTCCCCATCCTGGCTTGACCCTGGACCCCACCACTCTCGACACCGTCCCTGCCACCCCCTTCCAGAACTCCTCCAGTGCCGGACATGCCCAAAACATATGTGCATGATTCGCAGGGCTTCCCGAACATCTAATACACCTGTCTTCACCCCCGAAAAACCGACTCATCCTTGTCCCCGTCATGTGGGCTCTATGCAGTACCTTAAATTGAATGAGACTTAGTCTCGCACATGACGACGACGAGTTAACCCTCTCCAGGGCGTCTGCCCATGTCCCGTCCTCTATCTGTTCCCCCAGCTCTAACTCCCACTTATCTTTCAGCTCCACTACTGGTACCTCCTCCACCTCCTGCATAATCTTATAGATGTCCGAGATCTTCCCCTCCCCGACCCAGACCCCTGATAGCACCCTATCACTCACCCCCCTGTCGGGAAGCGCGGGGAACCCCTCTACCTGTCGTCTGGCAAATGCCTTCACTTGGAGGTACCTGAACGTGTTCCCCGGGGGGAGCCCAAATTTCTCCTCCAGCTCTCCCAAGCTCGCAAACCTCCCCTCTATAAACAAGTCCCTCAGTTGTCTAATACCCGCCCTCTGCCAGCTCTGGAATCCCCCTCCTGTATTTCCCGGCGCAAATCTGTTGTTCCCTCTTAGTGGTGCCCCTATCAGACCTCCCACTTCCCCCCTGTGTCGCCTCCACTGCCCCCAGATCTTGAGGGTGGCCGCCACCACCGGGCTCGTGGTATACCTCGTGGGAGGGAGCGGCCATGGTGCCGTTACCAGTGCCCCTAAGTTTATGTTGCCGCAGGACGCCCTCTCCATGCGCTTCCAGGCTGCCCCCTCCCCTTCCATCATCCACTTTCTTACCATCGACGTATTTGCCGCCCAGTAATATCCTGAAAGGTTGGGTAACGCCAGCCCTCCACTATCCCTACTCCGCTCCAAAAAGACCCTTCTAACTCTCGGGGTGCCATGTGCCCACACATACCCCATGATACTACTCGTTACCTTCTTGAAAAAGGCCCTGGGGAGGAAGATGGGCAGACACTGGAACAAAAACAAGAACCTCGGGAGGACCGTCATTTTAACTGACTGCACCCTCCCTGCCAGCGACAGCGGCACCATGTCCCACCTCTTAAACTCCTCCTCCATCTGTTCCACCAGTCTGGAAAAGTTCAACTTGTGGAGGGTCCCCCAGTTCTTTGCCACCTGCACCCCCAAGTACCTAAAACTTTTAACTGCTCTTTTGAAGGGGAGCCTCCCAATTCCCTCCCCTTGGTCTCCCGGGTGTATTACAAAGACCTCACTTTTCCCCAGATTTAATTTATACCCCGAAAAGTCCCCGAACTCCGCTAGTATCCCCATTACCTCCGGCATTCCCCCCTCTGGGTCTGCCACATACAACAACAAATCATCCGCATAAAGCGAGACCCGATGTTCCTCCCCTCCCCTTGTCAGTCCTCTCCACCCCCCTGAACCCCTCAGTGCCATCGCCAACGGCTCAATCGCTAATGCAAAGAGTAAGGGGGATAGGGGACATCCCTGCCTAGTACCCTCGATGGAGCCCAAAATATTCTGACCTCCTCCTGTTTGTTACCACACTTGCCATCGGAGCTGAATAGAGCAGTTTTACCCACTTGATAAATCCCTCCCCAAACCCAAACCTTTCCAACGTCTCCCACAAGTATTCCCACTCCACCCTGTCAAATGCCTTCTCCGCGTCCAGCGCTACCACTATCTCCGCCTCCCCTTCCACTGCTGGCATCATAATCACATTTAACAATCTCCGGACATTTGTGTTAAGTTGGCGTCCCTTCACGAACCCCGTCTGGTCTTCATGGACTACCCCTGGCACACAGTCCTCTATCCTGGTTGCCAGGACCTTTGCTAACAGCTTGGCGTCAACATTTAGGAGGGAGATGGGCCTGTAGGACCCGCACTGGACCGGGTCCTTGTCCCGCTTCAAAATCAAGGAGATCAGGGCCTGCGACATTGTTGGGGGCAGAACCCCCCCCCTCGCGCGCCTCATTAAAGGCTCTCACCAGCACTGGACCCACCAAGTCCACAAATTTCCTGTAAAACTCCACCGGGAACCCATCCGGCCCCGGCGCCTTCCCCGCCTGCATCTGGCCTATCCCTTTAATTAGCTCCTGCAGCTCTATCGGCGCCCCCAACCCTTCTACCAGCTCCTCCTGTACCTTTGGGAACCCCAATTTGTCGAGAAAGTTCTTCATTCCCCCTCTCCTCTTCGGCGGTTCAGACCTATACAATTCCCTATAGAAGTCCCTAAAGACCCTATTCACCTCTTGCCCCTTCTGCACTACGTCCCCACCCCTCTCTCTCACTCCCCCAATCTCTCTGGCTGCATCTCGCTTCCGAAGCTGGTGTGCCAGCATCCTGCTTGCCTTTTCCCCGTACTCATACGCCGCACCCTGCGCCCTTCTCCACTGCATTTCCGCCTTCCTAGTGGTCAGTAGGTCGAACCTGGCCTGCAAGCTACGCCGCTCCCTTAATAGCCCCTCCTCTGGTGCCGCCGCATATTTCCTATCTACTTCTAGGAGCTCCCCCACCAGCCTCTCCCTTTCCTGCCTCTCCTTCCTCTCTCTGTGTGCCCTTATGGAGATCAGCTCTCCTCTAATCACTGCTTTCAAGGCCTCCCAGACCGTCCCCACCTGCACCTCACCTGTGTCATTCGTACCCAGATAGTTCTCAATGCCCGTTCTCACCCTTCTGCACACCTCTTCATCCGCCAACAGCCCTACATCCAGGCGCCACAACGGGCGTTGATCCCGCGCCTCCCCCATGTCCACGTCCACCCAATGTGGTGCATGGTCCGATATCGCAATGGCCGAGTACTCCGTGTCCTGCACTCTCGGTATCAGCCCCCTGTTCAATACGAAAAAATCGATCCTAGAGTACACTCTGTGGACGTGGGAGAAAAAAGAATACTCCCTCGCCCTAGGCCTACCAAATCTCCATGGGTCTACCCCTCCCATCTGCTCCATGAACCCCCTTAACACCTCTGCCGCTGCCGGCCTCCTATTCGTCCTGGAACTCGATCTATCCAGCCCAGGGTCTAACACCGTATTAAAGTCCCCTCCCATGATCAGGCCCCCTGCCTCCAGTCCCGGGATGAGGCCCAGCAGGCGCCTCATAAAACCCGCGTCGTCCCAGTTCGGGGCATACACATTTACCAGTACCACATTCTCTCCCTGCAACCTACCCCTCACCATCACATACCTGCCCTCCTTATCTGCCACCACCTCTGCCGCCACAAACGACACCCTCTTTCCCACCAAAATCGCCACCCCCCGGTTCTTGATATCCAAGCCTGAGTGGAACACCTGTCCCACCCACCCCCTTCTCAGGCGGACCTGATCTGCTACCCTCAAATGAGTCTCCTGCAGCATTGCTACATCAGCCTTCAGTCCCTTCAGGTGTGAGAAGACCCTTGATCTTTTAACCGGCCCATTCAGCCCCCTTACGTTCCACGTGATCAATCGGATCGCTGAGCGACCCGTCCCTACTCCCTGTCGATTAGCCATGTCTTGTCCCTTGCTCGCCCCGGGTCATCCCTCCTTTTCTGACCCGCTTCCCATAGCGATGGCCCCCCCCACCACCCCCCCCGGCTCTCCCCTTCTCGTCCCTGGTCTTTCCAGTAGCAACCCGGTGTCCCCCCCCAGCCCCCCCCCCCTTCCCCCCCCCCTCCCCCTTTCCCCCCCCCCCCCCCCCCCCCCCCCCCCCCCCCCCCCCGGCTAGGACCCCTCCTAGCCGCGATGTACCCAACATCGTACTCCCGAGAGTCAGCTGGTCTCCGCTGACCCGGCTGCTCCTGCCACATTCCGACTCCTCCCGGTTCACCCCGTCTGCGCCCGTGAAAGATCCCCTTAAAACCCCAGAGAAAGACCCGCATAATCAACCCGCTCCCCCCCGTCCCGTCTCCCCAACTTAACGATATATATACCCAATGGCAAATAAATACATAAATACTTAACTACATAATAACAAAATAATTAACTAGCTATCAACTAACAGTGTGCTCAACCATCACCCTCCATCAAACAGTATAAATAACCGCAGATAACCATAACCCGAAAAGAAAGAAAGAACAAAAAAAAACCCCCCAAGCACCCAAAGGAGAAGGGTAAAAGGGGTAAATAAGTAAGGGAAATTGGAAACGGGAAGAAACGCCCCATAAGAAGCCAACGACCCACAATAGAGATTTCAACAGTTCAAATATACAGAAACACCCAACAACTCGGAACCTTCAAGATATTCAGAAAAGTCAACCGTTCGAGAAAAAACACCCCAAACAATCCACGAAACTGTTACCCAGTTCCGACCTGGCCTGAAAAAGAAAAGGGCCACTTGCTCAATCAAGAGTCCCCAGGCGGCTACGACCGCCGGTGCTCCCAGGTTTTAGTTCGTGTCCAACTTTTCCTCTTGTACAAAGGTCCAGGCCTCCTCTGGGGACTCGAAATAATGATGTTGGTCCTTGTAGGTGACCCACAAGCGCGCCGGCTGCAGCATTCCAAATTTGATCTTTTTCGCGTGTAGCACCGCCTTTGTCCGGTTGTACTGGGCCCGCCGCTTTGCCACCTCCGCACTCCAGTCCTGGTACACCCTTACCGTCGAGTTCTGCCACTTGCTGCTTTTCTCCCTTTTTGCCCACCTCAGGACTTTCTCTCGATCACTTAGCCGCTGGAACCGCACCAGCACCGCCCTCGGGGGCTCGTTTGCCCTAGGCCTCCTGTCCATGACCCGGTACGCCTCTTCCAGTTCCAGGGGCGCCGGACCGGCCCCTTCCCCCATCAGGGAGCTCAACATCTCCGCCACATATCCCGGGAGATCCGACCCCTCCAGGCCTTCTTCCAGGCCCAGGATCCTCAAATTTTTCCTCCTCATCCGAGTGTCCAGCTCCTCGAAGCGGCTCTGCCACTTCATGTGGAGTGCCTCGTGCACCTCCACCTTTGCCCCGATGACTGTGGCCTCCTCCTCCCTCGCGGTCATCTCCTGCTGCAGCTCTTTAATCGACGCCTCTTGGATCGCCTGGGCTCCCACCAACCTGGTGGTCGTCGCGTTCATGGACTCTAAGAGCTCCACTTTCAGCTCCGTGAAAAAACGGAGGAGAGCGGCCTGCTGCTCCTCCGCCCATTTCTTCCATTCCTCCGGTGCGCCGCCGGCCGCCATTTTGATTTTCTTCCCCCGCTTTTTTTGGGGAGCTGCTGCCGTTTTTCTTGCCGCTCCACTCCGGGTACCGACCATAAAATCGGTCTAATTCTCCTCAGGGGACCTTCCCCCACCGGGATTCGTCTTTACTGCACCTTTGGGGCCCTCCAGTTGGCCCGAAAACACCTTTGTCGCAGGAGCTTCCAAGTGTGCGACTTAGCTAGTCATAGCCGCACCCGGAAGTCTCTGGGAATATATCTAACTGTACACCGTACCCAGTCTGTAATATCTGTTCACTGTACACACTGGGGCCTGGGAATATATCTAACTGTACACCATACCCAGTCTGTAATATCTGTTCACTGTACACACTGGGGTCTGGGAATATATCTAACTGTACACCATACCCAGTCTGTAATATCTGTTCACTGTACACACTGGGGTCTGGGAATATATCTAACTGTACACCGTACCCAGTCTGTAATATCTGTTCACTGTACACACAGTCTGGGAATATATCTAACTGTACACCGTACCCAGGCTGTAATATCTGTTCACTGTACACACTGGGGTCTGGGAATATATTTAACAGTACACCGTACCCAGTCTGTAATATCTGTTCACTGTACACACAGTCTGGGAATATATCTAACTGTACACCGTACCCAGTCTGTAATATCTGTTCACTGTACACACAGTCTGGGAATATATCTAACTGTACACCGTACCCAGTCTGTAATATCTGTTCACTGTACACACTGGGGTCTGGGAATATATCTAACTGTACACCGTACCCAGTCTGTAATATCTGTTCACTGTACACACTGGGGTCTGGGAATATATCTAACTGTATACCGTACCCAGTCTGTAATATCTGTTCACTGTACACACTGGGGTCTGGGAATATATCTAACTGTATACCGTACCCAGTCTGTAATATCTGTTCACTGTACACACTGGGGTCTGGGAATATATCTAACTGTACACCGTACCCAGTCTGTAATATCTGTTCACTGTACACACTGGGGTCTGGGAATATATCTAACTGTATACCGTACCCAGTCTGTAATATCTGTTCACTGTACACACTGGGGTCTGGGAATATATCTAATTGTACACCATACCCAGTCTGTAATATCTGTTCACTGTACACACTGGGGTCTGGGAATATATCTAACTGTATACCGTACCCAGTCTGTAATATCTGTTCACTGTACACACTGGGGTCTGGGAATATATCTAATTGTACACCGTACCCAGTCTGTAATATCTGTTCACTGTACACACTGGAGTCTGGGAATATATCTAACTATACACCGTACCCAGTCTGTAATATCTGTTCACTGTACACACTGGGGCCTGGGAATATATCTAACTGTACACCGTACCCAGTCTGTAATATCTGTTCACTGTACACACTGGGGTTTGGGAATATATCTAATTACACGCTGCAGTATTCCGTGACACAGACATAATGGACTGGGTGCTGAATACAGTTTTACTGACTGCAGTTGTTACTCTGTAACTCGCACCTTCCTCTGTCTGAAATATTTAACATATTATATTTTTTTATTTCCCCAGTTCCAAGCTCCATTACCTTGTTCCAAAAAGCTGCGCATCGTAGACTCATTCGGTCTGTGGACCGGACCAATGTGAGATACAGTATCCGAGCGGTAGAGGCTCCTGAAAATCCAGAAAGATTTGACCGTGTTTCATGTGTTTTGGGATCAGAGGGATTCACATCAGGGAAACATTCCAGGGAGGTGGAGGTCGGGGACAAGACTGACTGGGCAGTGGGTGTGATGAGAGAATCAGCCTATAGGAATGGACCAATTACTCCAGGTTCTAAACAGGGTTACTTTAATCAGTGGCTGTCAAATGAGAAGGTATAGGTAGCTACTGAAAGCCCATTCATCCGACTGAGCCTGAGCATAAACCCACAGATCGTCGGAGTTTACCTGAACTATGAGGGAGGACAGGTGACCTTTTACAATGCTGATGACATGTCCGTTCTCCACACTTTCACTGACAGCTTCACAGAGGAACTCTTTCCTTTTTTCTATACTCGATCATTCAATGAGGTTACAAATGCTGCTCCTCTGAAACTCGGTCATTTTGTACAGTAGATTTCCAAACCCATATATTAGAATATTCCACCTCCCACATAGGAAATTGAGGCACAGCAGGAAACAACGCAGGGACAGTGTTGGCAACAAATAATGGAGATTTGTACGTTGGGTCAGTGATTGGTAAGTGTTTCTTGCTCTGAGCTCTTGTCTGTAATCCCAGACTGTAATGTGTGTTACTGTGCAGGATGAATACGTCCCAGTGTGAGCTCTCGGGCTGTGATCCCAGACTGTAATGTGTGTTACTGTGCAGGATGAAGAGGTCCCAGTGTGAGCTCTCGGGCTGTAATCCCAGACTGTAATGTGTGTTACTGTCAGGATGAAGAGGTCCCAGTGTGAGCTCTCGGGCTGTAATCCCAGACTGTAATGTGTGTTACTGTGCAGGATGAATACGTCCCAGTGTGAGCTCTCGGGCTGTAATCCCAGACTGTAATGTGTGTTACTGTGCAGGATGGAGAGGTCCCAGTGTGAGCTCTCGGGCTGTGATCCCAGACTGTAATGTGTGTTACTGTGCAGGATGAAGAGGTCCCAGTGTGAGCCCTCGGGCTGTAATCCCAGACTGTAATGTGTGTTACTGTCAGGATGAAGAGATCCCAGTGTGAGCCCTCGGGCTGTGATCCCAGACTAATGTGTGTTACTGTGCAGGATGGAGGTCCCAGTGTGAGCTCTCGGGCTGTAATCCCAGACTGTAATGTGTGTTACTGTCAGGATGAATCGGTCCCAGTGTGAGCCCTCGGGCTGTAATCCCAGACTGTAATGTGTGTTACTGTCAGGATGAAGGTCCCAGTGTGAGCCCTCGGGCTGTAATCCCAGACTGTAATGTGTGTTACTGTGCAGGATGAAGAGGTCCCAGTGTGAGCCCTCGGGCTGTAATCCCAGACTGTAATGTGTGTTACTGTGCAGGATGAAGAGGTCCCAGTCTGAGCTCTCGGGCTGTAATCCCAGACTGTAATGTGTGTTACTGTCAGGATGAAGAGGTCCCAGTGTGAGCCCTCGGGCTGTAATCCCAGACTGTAATGTGTGTTACTGTCAGGATGAATCAGTCCCAGTGTGAGCTCTCGGGATGTAATCCCAGACTGTAATGTGTGTTACTGTGCAGGATGGAGAGGTCCCAGTGCGAGCTCTCGGGCTGTGATCCCAGACTGTAATGTGTGGTACTGTGCAGGATGGAGAGGTCCCAGTGTGAGCTCTCGGGCTGTGATCCCAGACTGTAATGTGTGTTACTGTGCAGGATGGAGAGGTCCCAGTGTGAGCTCTCGGGCTGTGATCCCAGACTGTAATGTGTGTTACTGTGCAGGATGGAGGTCCCAGTGTGAGCCCTCGGGCTGTAATCCCAGACTGTAATGTGTGTTACTGTGCAGGATGAAGGTCCCAGTCTGAGCCCTCGGGCTGTAATCCCAGACTGTAATGTGTGTTACTGTGCAGGATGGAGGTCCCAGTGTGAGCCCTCGGGCTGTAATCCCAGACTGTAATGTGTGTTACTGTGCAGGATGAAGGTCCCAGTCTGAGCCCTCGGGCTGTAATCCCAGACTGTAATGTGTGTTACTGTGCAGGATGAAGGTCCCAGTGTGAGCCCTCGGGCTGTAATCCCAGACTGTAATGTGTGTTACTGTCAGGATGAAGGTCCCAGTGTGAGCTCTCGGGCTGTAATCCCAGACTGTAATGTGTGTTACTGTCAGGATGAAGAGGTCCCAGTGTGAGCTCTCGGGCTGTGATCCCAGACTGTAATGTGTGTTACTGTGCAGGATGAAGAGGTCCCAGTGTGAGCCCTCGGGCTGTAATCCCAGACTGTAATGTGTGTTACTGTGCAGGATGGAGGTCCCAGTGTGAGCTCTCGGGCTGTGATCCCAGACTGTAATGTGTGTTACTGTCAGGATGAAGAGGTCCCAGTGTGAGCTCTCGTGCTGTAATCCCAGACTGTAATGTGTGTTACTGTGCAGGATGGAGGTCCCAGTGTGAGCTCTCGGGCTGTAATCCCAGACTGTAATGTGTGTTACTGTCAGGATGAATAGGTCCCAGTGTGAGCTCTCGGGCTGTAATCCCAGACTGTAATGTGTGTTACTGTCAGGATGATGCGATCCCAGATTGAGCTCTCGGCCCTTTGCCCGACTGTGCGACCTGGAACTCTTCATTCCTGCTCATTCCACTGGAAAAGGATCTCTTGGTCTCTCGGAATAGGGAATCCATGTTACAGATCCCAGCAATGACATTCGATGTCAAGAAACTGGAGTAACAGGATCCCAGAGCCACATCACACTGTTCACACACAGGCAGGAAATAGTAATGGTAAAAATACATCAAATCAGTGATAGCTGAAGATCGACAACCTCACCGTCTGGGACACTGAGATATTCAGGAGGCTTCAGCAAGTCTGAACAAACCCTGAGCAATGCAAAACATTTGTTAAAGGGTTTAATCTGGGACAGGCCATTGTTCTCCGATAATGGAATGGATTTGTGGACTCGGAGATTATTTTAGTGTCTGTAAATCTATTCTACATTGTGCCTCGATTGTAGATATTGTTCAATTCTAAAGTGGTATTTTTCCTCCAAATAATAAAATTCCTTTTCTTGATTAATCGTGAGTTGATGTCTGGAGTTTTTGATTTGCAAAAAGAGCCACTAAATGAATCTAAAATGACATGTAGGTGAGGGCAACAGCTGATAGCTCACATTGAAGGATAACATCACATTTTCTCTAATCAATGTATGATGACTTTTTCACTGCATGAGGAATGGAATAAGCATGAGGATTGGTGACTGTGAGACAATCAGATTGTTGTAAAAAGCCATTGGACTCACAAATGTTACGATAGCTGACTGAATCCCACGTCAGGCAAAAATTAGGATTTTAAAAAATATATTTTTATTCAAACAAAATCTTCATTGTAACAAACCCAACAACAATACAACCAACCCCAATCCCATCCTTCCCAAAATGCACCCAACCAGTCTCCCCAATCCCCCTTCCCCCATAAAGAAAACAAACCCTGACCCAATTAGAAAGGTGAACCCCGCTCCCCCCAACAGCTGATACTAACCAGTTCCCTTGACAAAGGAGATGAAAGGCTGCCACCCCGAGTAGAATACTTTTACTGACCCCCCTCCTCGTATACTTGATCTCTTCTCGGGCTGAAATTCCATCAGGTGCCCCAACCAAGCTGAGGGCTCAGGTGGCACCGAGGAACCTCCACCCAAACAGAACTCTCCTCTGGGCTATTAGTGAGGTGAAGGCTAAGACAGTGGGCAGCACTGCTGGATATGGATGTGATAGGTATGGTATGCTGCTGGGCATGGTCGTCGGGGGGGGGGGCACTGGGAGAGGAGGCAGTGTTTTGCCGGTGCCAGTGGGCCTGTGCCAACCCACCTGTGCGACCAGGTGGAGGTCTTTGATCTTCTTACGTTACTGGGTCCCAGTCCTACTGGTGACACTCCTCGAGCTGATGGGCTCTGTCCCTCCCTCCCAGGCGTCACTGGGTGCCTTGTGGATGACCCTCCAAGCACCTTGTGGAAATAGGGCATCCCATCTGCACTCGACCACGTCCAACAATCTGGCATTCCCGAATCGTGGGGCTGGGCTCCTTGGTGGCGTAGCTACGAGCTGTGTGGGGTCTGTTCTGTGGGATCAATGTAAGTGCTACTCCTCCTTATTGGTGGGGAGCTGGCGGGTGTGGTTCCAGTGAATTAGCCGGTGGGACCATTATTTGTGGCGTGAAGCCTGTGGGGCCTCTTTAATTGGAGCAATTAACGTCTGATGCCAGTGAAGGCCTTGCCGGGAAGCTCGGCAGTCCCCGCTTGCTACCATACTTAAAAACATTTCCATTAAATCACGCCCATAATATAATCAAGAAGAGTCAGCATGGCTTCATGAAGGGGAAATCATGCCTGATAAATCTATTGTAACTCTTTGAGGTGATAATGAGCAGCACAGATAAAGGAGAATAAGTGAATGTAATATACTTGGATTTCCAGAAAGCATATAAGGTACCAAACAAAAGGCTACTTAATAAGATAGAGCATGGTGTTGGGGGTAGTATATTATCATGGATAGAGGATTGGGTAACTGATAGAAGACAAGAGTTGGGATAAGAGGAGCATTTTCAGGATGGCAACCTGTAACTAGTGGAGTGCCACAGGGATCAGTGCTGGGGCCACTGTTATTTCCAAACTTTGTTGTGGAGGCCTGGTCAGATCCCAACAGTGGCTAAGGTATTGAACCAGAAGAGCAACAAATTTTAAGACTGTGCAGAAAGATTGATTTGCTCCAGAAGTGGTTACATAAGAAAATGGGCTTAGTTATTTTTCCAAACAAAACTTTATTAAAACAAAAGAAAAACAATATTTAAACTTTTAAACTTCCTAACCTAACCAGAGCAGCTTACATGCATCTTTTAACCTTAACACACAATTTCCTATCAAACAACACGTAACATGACATACAGCTCTATGTTCTACTTCCACAGTCAGGCAAACTTGATACTTGCATTCACAGAACATATTCCTTTCCGATAGTGAAGTTCATTCAGACTCTTTTCCGAAAATGTGTCTTGGTGGCAGATTGTCCTACTGTCTCTCAGTATCCTTTCCAAATCCTTCTCCCTCCACCTGTTAATCTAGAATTCTTCTTCTATCTGAGCTCCATCCAGCCCCTCAAACAATGGTTCTGGCCTGGGATGTCCAGACTTGAACTCATCATTGCTCTCTGGGCTTTTTATTGCCCACTCCCATTTACACAAAAAAAACAGGACCATGTTATGAATATGCAATTTATGGATAAAAAAGGCCATCAGACTCTGTAATGGGCTAATGGCTGATCAGATCAGAGTATCCCAGAGGACAATGGATCTTGAGTATATCTCCCTTACTGAACAGGGGCATCCTGTTTGCTGTGATGTAGCAGTGCTAACCACTGTGCCACCATGCCACCCTGTACTGTGTGGTAATTACAAGGTGGATTAATTTATCGATCTATTTAATTTGGATGTTGTTTGGGGAAAGGGGATGTCTTAAGCAGTTCAGGGATTGTTGTTAGATTGTGGAAGAACAGGTACATTCTACGTGTGTTTAGAGGCTTGATACTTAACTGTCTTAGAGTGGTGTTCATGTGTATTTGTATTTTCTTTAATTTAGTAAATAATCTTCAATAATTCAATAATCTAGGGGGAGCACGGTAGCATGGTGGTTAGCATAAATGCTTCACAGCTCCAGGGTTCCAGGTTCGATTCCCGGCTGGGTCACTGTCTGTGCGGAGTCTGCACGTCCTCCCCGTGTGTGCGTGGGTTTCCTCCGGGTGCTCCGGTTTCCTCCCACAGTCCAAAGATGTGCGGGTTAGGTGGATTGGCCATGCTAAATTGCCCGTAGTGTCCTAATAGTAAGGTTGAGGGGGGAGTTGTTGGGTTACGGGTATAGGCTGGATAAGTGGGTTTGAGTGGGGTGATCGTTGCTCGGCACAACATTGAGGGCCGAAGGGCCTGTTCTGTGCTGTACTGTTCTATGTTCTAATTGTTACATAACGACTGGATTGTTTATTCTCACGGATTTCACCTTGATTTTGACACGATTCCAAAAAACAAAGTTCTTCACCCCCATGAATTAATGTTTCAAGTTGGGATACCAGCACAGATCAGCGTGGTTCGTGGCAATGATCAAGCTATTCTTGGCATTGACCCCCCCACCCAGAGGGAAATCGGTGCCCTTGCCAATCTCGGTGCCACCTTGAAGTGGTGTTCAGCATGGAACATGGCTGATTCATCACCTCCGTGGTGATCAGTAGGAGGATTTCCTTTTCCATGTTTGACCCAATGCCATGAGACTTTGAGGGTGGGTCCAGAATCGATGTTGGCCCAGAGCGACTCCCTCTAGCCAGTATGTCACTGGACCAAAACCCCTGCAAGGATGATGCTGGAGGAGTCCGGCACATTGTAAGGAATGATTATGGTGAATATGACTATGTGAGATTGTTGCAACGCCCAGGGTGATTCCAAGTGGTGTATTCCATTCTGTTTAGTAGGCATTTTCAAAGCTATTTCAGAGAATAAATAATATTCACAGAATCACAAGAATTGTTACTGTTCAGAAGGAGGCCACTTGGCCCATCATGTCTGTACTGGCGCTCCAAAAGAGCATCATGACTTAGTGCCGTTCCCCTGCCTTTTCCCCATATTCTGATAACCATCTAATGTCCTCTTGAACACCTCAACCAAACCTGCCTCCACCACTCACAGGCAGTGGATCCCAGACCCAACCACTCGTTGTGTGTAAAAGTTTTTTCTCACATCACATTTGCTTCCTTTAAAAACCATTTTAAATCTGTGCCCGCTCACTCTTGATTCTTTTACGAGCAGGAACAATGTTATCCTGTCTACTCTGTCCAATCCGCTCTTTGAACATCTCTATCAAATCTCCTCTTAGCCGCCTTCACTCCAAGGAGAACAGTCCCAACCTCTCCAATCTATTCTCATAACTGAAGATTCCCACCCCTGGAACCATTCTTGTCAATTTCATCTGCACCCTCTCCAATGTGTTTACATCCTTCCCATAGTGTGATGTCCAGAACTGTACACAATATTCCAGCTGAGGTCTAAATAATGTGTGAGTTTCATACCAGGCCAGACCATGTAAGGTCTGTGAGGTTTCCTCCCCGAAAGTACATTTGTGAATAAGATGAGTTTTTGTAACATATAAAAGCAAATTACCGTGGATGCTGGAATCTGAAACAAAAACAGAAAATACCGCACAATCTCAGCAGGTCTGACAGCATCTGTGGAGAGAGAAGGGAGAAGGGAGCTAACCTTTTGAGTCTGGATGACTTTGTCAAAGTTTTTACAGCAATCTCGTTGTTTCACAGTCACAATCCTCGTGCGCCATTTTGATTCCAGATTTTATTGAATTTAAATTGTCAGGATGGGATTGGAAATATTGTCCAGATTATTTTATTTATTTATGTTTTAAATATTTTTATTCAAGGAATTTTCACATATACAAACAGAATCAGAGGAACAACAAACAATTCAGTAAAAAAACAGCAGCAACTCCCCCCCCACCCCACCCCCGCTGATGCCAACCCCTCCTCACATCCCACCTTCCCCATTTTAACCCCCTTACCCCTCCCAACCCCACTCCACTCACCCCCTGCCCAGCTTGCTGACTTCTCAAATCTCCTTAAAGAAATCAATAATTGCTTCCACCTAACCCTAACCCAAACCCTCAGGAATTCTCCAGGTCGCTCAACCACACCCCCGCTTTCGGCAGCTCCGAGCCCCACCACCTGAGCAAAATCCGTCTCCGGGCTATCAGGGAGGCAAAGGCCAAAACACTGACCTCTCTCACCTCCTGAACCCCCGGCTCTTCCAACACCTCAAATATCACCAACTCTGGACTCGAACCGTCTCCACACTCAACACCTTGGGCATCACGTCCGAGGAACTCTGCCAGAACCCCCCCAAAACATGTGGACATGATTCGAGGGCCCCACCGTACCACCCACACCCATCCTGCACCCCCTCAAAGAATGTTCTTATCATTGCCACTGTCACATGAGCCCTGTGCACCAATTTCAACTGGATGAGGCTCAACCTCGCAGATGACGAGGATGCGTTCACCCTCCGCATGGCCTCCGCCCACGTCTCGGCCCTCACCTCCCCTCCCAGCTCCTCCTCCCATTTACACTTAATATCCCCTACCAGGACCCCCTCCCACTCGATCCACTCCTCATAGACATCCAACACCTTCCCCTCCCCCATTTCGTCCTTCAACAGGACCTTGTCTTGCAATCCCAGGGGCGGCAGCCCAGGAAAGGACAGAACCTCTCTCCTTCCAGAGTTCCGAACCTGCAGGTGCCCATAATGAGGCCTCCAGCCCCAGATGCTGCCGCCACTGCTCCCACATCCTTAGAGCCGACACCACCACTGGCCGCACGGAGTACCTAGCCGGCGAGAACGGTAAAGGCGCCAACAACAAAGCCCTTAAATACGTACCCCGACACAATGCCACCTCCACCTGCCCTCAAACTGAGCAACCCATTTCTTAACCATAGCAATATTCACCACCCAGTGATAGAATCATAGAATTAACAGTGCCGAAAGAGGCCATTCGGCCCAGCGAGTCTGCACTGGGCCTTGGAAAGAGCACCCTAGCCAAGCCCACGCCTCCACCCATCCCCACATCTCCACTCTATCCCCGTAACCCAACTAAACCTTTTTGGCCACAAAGGGCAATTTAGCTTGGCCAATCCATCAAATCTGCACATCTTTGGACTGTGGGAGGAAACCGGAGCACCCGGAGGAAATCCACGCACACACGGGGCGGATGTGCAGACTCCGCACAGACAGTGACTCATGCTGGGAATCGAATCTGGGACCCTGGAGCTGTGAAGGAACTGTGCTAACCACTATGCTACCGTGCTGCCCAAATTGATGAACAATTATAATGAACATAATTCATCATGTTCGGCAACGCCAGCCCCTCCCCTCGCCCCCACTCAAAGAAAGCCCGCCACACATGCGGGAACTTCCATGCCCATACAAACCCAGATACCAGCCCATTGACCTTCCTAAAAAACGACCTGGGGACAAAGATTGAGAAGTTCTGAAATACAAACAGAAACCTTAGCAGCATCAGCATTTTTACTGTCTGCACCCATCAAGCCAGCGACAGCACATCCCACCTCTTAAGATACCTCTTCATCTACTCCACCAACCGAGCCAGGTTCAGCAACTGCACCCAACTCTGCACCACCTGGATACCCAAATACCTGAAACTCAACCCCACCACCCTAAACGCAGTTCCCATAGCCTCCTTTCCTGCTCTCTAACCTCAATCGGGAACTTTTTCCTGTATTCAACTTGTATCCCGAAAACCAACCAAATTCCCCCAGGATGCCTCCTATGCTGTCCACAGGTTCCGAAATATACAATAACCGATCGTCCGCATACAATGCCACCCTATTCAATCCCTCTCTATCGCTCGATGCCCAAAGCGCCATTGCCAGCGGCTCTAATGCCAAGGCGAATAGCAACGGGAGAGCGGGCACCCTTGTCTCGTCCCACATTGCAGGCAGAAGTACCCTGAACTCACTCGGTTCATCCGCATACTCGCGACCGGGGCTTATACAACGGTGAAACCCAATTACAAAACCCTACCTCAACCCGAACCTTCCCAGCACCTCCAACAAATACACCCTTCCATCCGATCAAATGAATTCTCCGCGTCCATCGCCACCATTGCCTCCACTTCCTGCTCCTCCGAACACATCATCATTACATTGAGCAGCCTTCTCACATTCACCGACAGTTGCCTCCCCTTCACAAAACCCGTTTGATCTTCGCCTATCACCCTCGGGATACAGAACTCAATTTGCAAAGCCAACACCTTCACCAATAACTTGCCCTCCATGTTCAATAGTGATATCGGGCGCTACGACCCACACTGCTCCGGATCCTCCTTTAAAATCAAACAGATGGACGCCTGCGACAAAGTAGTGTGGAGTTCCCTCCTCTCCCTCGCCTTATACGCCCTCGTCAGCAGCGGCCCCATAGCCGCCACAAAATGTTCATAAAACTCTACCGGGAACCCATCTGGCCCCAGGCCATCCCTGCCTGCATCGTCCCCATATTATCCACCACATCCCTCAGCCCGATCGGGGCCCCCAGTCCCTCAACCAGCCTGTCCTGCGTTTGAGGAAACTCTAACCCATCCAGGGACCGCTGCATCCCCACCCCCGCCTGGGGGCTCCGATTCATAAACCCTCCTATAAAATGCCTTGACCATCCCATTCACCTAGTCCGGGTCCACCATACCTTGCCCTTATCATCCCTATGCCGATCTCCCTCACCGCCTGTTGCTTTCTCAACTGATGGGCCAACATCCTGCTCGTCTTCACCCCTCCTCATGTACTGCCCCCCTGGCCCTCCATGGCGCTACCGACCGCCTTCCCCGTGGAAACTGGCCCAAGCTCCATGTGGAGCCCCTGCCTCGCCTTCAACAACCTTGTCTCCAGCCCCACCGAATACCTCCTGTCCTTCCTCAAAACCTCGTCCACCAATCTAGCCCTCTCCTACCGCTCTGTTTTCTCCCTGTGCGCCCAAACGGATATAAACTCCCACCTGACTACTGCCTTGAGTGCCTCCCACAGCGTGACGGCTTTGGCCTCCCCCATGTCGTTCTGCTCCACGTTCCCCGAATGGCAGCCCTCACCCGCTCATACACCTCCTCATCCACCAGCAACTCCATAAACTCCCTCAGCTCCTTGGCCACTGCCGACACCCTTAGCAACTTAGGAATTGACCGGTCCAAGCTCAGATCTATGACTGGATTAAGATCTCCCCCCATAATCAACCGAGGCGACTCCAAGTCTGGGATTTTCCCGAACACCCACCTCATAAACTCCACATCATTCCAATTAGGGGTATAGAATCAAATGTGGGTTCTGTAATGGTTTTTCTTCTACCAGGCGCATTTCATTTGTTACTTCCACACAGTCATGTCCTTGGTCTGTGGAAGTAACGATTAGCTGCTTCCAACACTGCTGTCCATCTGGCTGATGTGACTTGTGATACTCTGCTCATGGAAAGTAGGGAATGGACTGCATGGGGATATTTAATAGTCAACTGCTGGTCTAAGACAAGGCCTGCTGTAGTCATTACAGCTCGACAGGTTGCTTCCGTGACTCTGAGGCAGCTGCCATATGCCAGTCAAGTTTGGCAGGGTAATATTCTACAGGTCTTAACTGGTCACCATGTTCTTGGGCTAGGACTGCTGTCACGTAGCCGTCTTTCTCATTAACATAGTGAAAGGCCTTCCATTGTGTGCAAGGCCAAGTGCAGGTGCTGTGCACAAAGCACGTTTCAGGTTCAAGAATAACTCTGGGCGAAATTCTCCGACCCCCATCAGGGTCGGAGAATCGCCTGGGGGTGCCTAAAATCCCGCTCCGCCACCCGGGAAGTGGCGGGGGCAGGAATCTCGGCACTCCGATCGGAGAGGCTCCTGCGGCGATTCTCCGGCCCGGATGGGCCGAAGTCCCGCCGCTGGGAGGCCTCTCCCGCAGCCGAGGTTTAAGCCACCTCTGGAACGGTGGGCTCAGCGGTGCGAGCAGGCCCCCGGGGTCCTGGGGGGGGCGGGGGGGGCGATCGAACCCCGGGGGGGTGCCCCCATGGAGGCCTGGCCCACGATCGGGGCCCCCCTCAGAGTCTGGGCCAGTGCCCTGGCTGCACTAGTTTCTTCCGCGTCCGCCACGGCCTCCACCATGGCGGACGCGGAAGAGAACCCCACATCGCGCATGCGCCGGCAGTGACGTCAGCGGCCAGCTGCCGCTGCCGGTGCATACGCGGACCGGCGAAAGCCTTTCGGCCAGCCCCGCTGCCGGGGGCGCCGGTTTTTTGCGCCGGTCTTCTGGTGGCAACCGCTCCGGCGCGGGGCTGGCCCCCAAAGGAGAATTCCCCACCTTTGGGGAGGCGCGACCCCGGAGTGGTTGGCGCCACTCCCCTACTCCGGGACCCTCCGTCACGCCGGGTAGGGGAGAATGCCGCCTTCTGTTCCAATGTGAGGTTAACTGAGTCTTTTGATTTCCGGTTGCCTTTTAGGAGATTATTTAAAGGTTGAGCCAGCTGAGTAAAGGAATCAATCCAATTTCTGCTAAAATTGAAAGTCCCAAAAATGACCTCACCACCTGGACAGTTGTAGGTTCTCTGACATCTCTTATTGCTGCTGTCCTGTCCTGGGTAAGTTTTCTTTTACCTTTGGAGAGTGCCTGACTGAAGTAAATAACTTCATCTTGAGAAATCTGTCCTTTGGCACGGCTTACTTTGTGTCCATTGTGACAAAGGTGGTCCAAGAGGGAAGACAAGTCTTTTTCATGATCATCCTCATTAATGGAGGCTAGCACAACATCATTCACGTATTGGATAATGGTGGAGGACATATCAGGTAGTTCCCTCAGTTTGGTCCTGTAAAGCCATGTGAAAAATAGTAGGGCTGTTGTGAAATCCTTGTGGAAGTCTGGTCCATGTGTGCTATTGTTGGTTAACTGTGAAATCAAACCATGATTGCAATTCCTTAGCTAGTGGTACTGATCAAAAGCCATTTGCCATGTGTCTCACTGGAAAGCATTCAAGGTGTGGTGTTAAGGAATTAAAGATTGTCAAAGGATTGGCTACCAAAGGAGCTTTTCTGTCAATGCATTCATTGGCTTTCCAATAATCAATCGTCAGGCACCATGTGCCATTAGCCTTTTTGACAGGCCACACTGGACTGTTTGATGAACTGTGAATTTTCAAAAGGCTACAGTCATTTTTGTCCTTTGCCCAAATTGGGTGTTTAGCAAGATCACTCCTTTTAAGGCGACTGAGTGACCAGGGGCGGGATTCTGCGACCCCCTGCCGGGTCGGAGAATCGCTGGGGGCCGGCATCAATCCCGCCCCCGCCGTGTCCCGAAGTCTCCGGCATCGGAGATTCGGCGGGGGGGGGGGAATCACGCCAATGACGTCAGCAGCCGCTGACGCTCCGGCGCATGCGCAGACCTCTGCCGGCCGGCGAAGTCCCTTTGGCCCCAGCTAGCATGGCGCCAAAGGCCGTTCCCGCCAGCCGGCGGAGCGCCAACCACTCCGGCGCGGGCCTAGCCCCTCAATGTTAGAGCTTGGCCTCTAAAGGTGCGGAGACTTCCGCACCTTTGGGCGGCCCAAAGCCGGAGTGGTTCATGCCACTCCATCCCTCCGGGACCCCCCCCCCCCCCCTCCCCCCCTCCGCCCCGCCGGGTAGGGGAGAATCCCGGCCCATGTAACTTTGCCATTACCAAACATAAGGGATGAATTTAATATACCAGAGGATATCCATTCCCAAAAGTGCTTCTGTTATGGGACCAATCCAGATTGAAGTAATTAGTTGATATGGGCCAAATTTAAGCAGTAAAGGCTGTGTCCATTGAAGGGTTACTGGATCACCTCCCACTGCATATGCTTCAATCGCCTTGTCTTTTAAAGGGAAAAATGTAGCATATTTATTCGGGACACAGATTAATTGTGCCCCAGTATCAAAAATAAAATCAATGTCTTGTCCTCCCACTCTCAATGATATGTACAGTCCATCCGAATTGTTTTTAATTTAAGCATGTAATGCTGTTTGAATGGACTCACTGACAGTGGGGTCCACTAGTTTTTTGACCTCTCAAGTTGTGGTTGCAATTGTCTGTGATACCTGTTGTTATCATCATCATTATCATGTCTAGGTGGTGCCCGTGGGTGGGGTCTAGGTTGTTCCTCGTCCGACATAATACGTATTCCTGGTCGGATCCCAATAGTAGTCATGGGTTGGGCCTTGTAGCTGTCATGGGGTGTCTCCCTGTGATGTGAGTCACAGGGTATATCTTTGTGGTCTTTTCCCTGTAACTCCTCTAGTCTATAGCAATTTGTTTTTGCCCAATGTCCTGTTTTACCACAAAAATTGCATTGCCCCAGTTTTCTGCAATCTTTTAATGGAGCAAGGAGAGGGCCTGTTGCTGATGGTGGGGTGGATGCTGCAGTTCCAGCAGCTGCTGCAGCTTGTGGGGCGTCATGATTTCTAACTTCCAATCCTCGTTCTATTTGAGTGCAGCGTTCTGCTAATACCCTCCTTGCAGCGCCAGTTTTTAGATCTGAACTTTGGTTACTGTATCTTACATGTCGCTACTCGTCAGATTATGAAACAGCTTCGTGTCTGAAGGAAATTGCTTTTATTCAGTTTGATTTTCAGATATCTCTTGATCGGTATTTTTTACTTGCAATACAGAGTCTTTTTAAAGTTTGTTTTGTCCAAGTAAATACAGAGTACTGAGTTGAATTCAATACAAATCAAAGCTCTTGATATTACTTCTAGTTGAATACACAATACAGAAAGTTGAAAATAAAAACAAAATAGCTGTTCAAAGCAACAGAGCAGAAAAGTAGCTTTAGAGATTGAATTAGGTGATTCCAGAATGGCTTCTTCAAACCTGCACGTATTCTTTAAAGATTATTGCTGTCAATAATGTCTCTCCCCTTTCTGGCTGTGATTGGGTTAAAGTTCTTTCATAGTCAATTCAATTCGATATGTATTTGTCCATCAAATTTTAACATGAGGTGATTTGAAATATGTCTTTCTTATGGACCTTATCGATTACCATGAAAAGTTTCTGGGAGTGTTGCCCAAAATCTTTGACTTGGCCAAATGTGTCCTTGGTCTGTCCAGGTTTATTATCTTGATTATTCTCATGGGAAACAGCATCTCTCACTGTCTGGTATTTTACAAGAAGCCATTTTAAATCGTGGGCCATTTATTCCTTTAATTTGTTATATACTAAAATGTAGATCCTTTACCAAAAACATAGATTCTATCAGGGCTGGAGGTACAGTAGAGGGTGATGCACAACCCAATATAGAAGAAAAGCCAAGACAGTCTGGAAGGCAGAGTAATTACAAACAAGTTAAGACACAAGGAATTAATATGGCAAGGCTGGATGGCATTTAGACCATAAGACATCGGAGCAGAATTAGACCACTCAACCTATTGAGTCTGCTCCGCCATTCAATCATAGCTGATATTTTCTCATCCCCATTCTCCTGCCTTTTCCCCCTATCCCCTGATTAATCAATATCTTATTATCTCTGTCTTAAAACACTCAGTGATTTGGCCTCCACAGCCTTCTGCGGCAAAGAGTTCCACAGATTCACCACCCACTGGCTGTAGAAATTCCTCCTCATCTCTGTTTTAAAGGATCGTCCCTTCAGTCTGAGTTTGTGTCCTCTGGTTCTAGTTTTTCTTACAAAAAGAACATATCCACGTCCACTCTACCCAGGCCTCACAGTATCCTGTAATTTCAATAAGGTCCCCCCTCATCCTCCTAAACTCCAACGGGTTCAGACCCAGAGTCCTCAAACGTTCCTCATATGACAAGCTCTTCATTCCGGAGATCATTCTTGTGAACCTCCTCTGGGCCCTTTCCAAGGACAGCACATCCTTCCTTAGATATGGGGCCCAAAACTGGTCACAATACTCCAAATGGGGTCTGACCAGAGCCTTATACAGCCTCAGAAGTACATCCCTGGTATTGTATTCTCGCCCTCCCGCTGTCTTGGGATGCAGCCTCTGAGACAGCCAGAGCCTGTGAGCAGCAACTCGAACATCCACCATGTGGTAGTAAGATAGTCTTGTCAGGTTAGCCTCAGGTCTCCAGTCAACTCAGCATAGTGTCTACCCACAGTTAAAGCATGCTAATAATTAAAGATTTTAATAAAATAGAGTTGCATTTCTCCAAGTGTTGGAAGCCTGTCTCTCTCACTGCTATGGTAAACGCAGTCCTCGCAGACCCAGCTTAGCCAACACATCATGGTACCAGTGAGTCATGTTAGAGATTGACGGACATACCTTGAGATAGTCTGCCTTTGACCAGCGATCAGCCATCCAGAAACATGGACAGCGCCCGCCCTCCCCCCGCCACTCCGCGTCGCCGGCAACCTCTGTGCCAACTGGAAGATTTGTAAGGAGAAGTTCCAGCTGTATCTTGAAGCCACCGCCCTCGTAGCCGCATCGGATGCCAGGAAGATCGCTCTCTTCCTCTCTACAGCCGGGGACCACGTTATCCACATCTACAACTCCCTCACCTTTGCTGAAGGTGAGGACAAGTCCAAGTTCAAAACAGTTCTGCTGAAGATCGACAGCCACTGTGACATCGAAGTCAATGAGAGCTTTGAACACTGTGTTCCAGCAGAGGCTTCAGGGTAAGGATGAACCTTTTCAGTCCTTCTTAACCTATCTCCATATCCTCTCGCAATCCTGTGACTACGGCTCTACTTCTGACTCCATGATCCGAGATCAGATCATTTTCGGGGTCCACTCTGACCCCCTTCGCCAGCAGCTCCTTAAAGTTAAGCAGCTCACCCTTACCATCGCCATTGAGACCTGCGTCCTACACGAGCATGCTACTAACCAATACTCCCATATCAAGGCGACAGAGACGGCACGGCAAGGCCCCCACGATGCGGAGCAGGTGCAGGCCGTAAAACAGCTCCAGGGCCTGAGTCACGATGAGGGCAGCCATTTCGCCCGCTTTTCCCAGGCTCCTGCGCATGCGCACAACGACTGAGGGGACGGCGAGGCCGAGGACTGAACTGCGCAGGTACGCACATCGTTCGACCGCACCGTGCATGCGCGGTGGCGTACGGAGCGTCCTGACGTGCAACAACTGTGGCTCCTCCCACTTAAAGCGGAAATGTCCCGCGAAATCTTGACGCTGTCTCCAGTGTGGCAAGCTTGGCCACTACGCAGCCCTGTGCAGATCTGCTCAACTGCCCACCACACACCAATCCCAGCAGCAGCACAGGAACGTCCGGTCAGTAAAGCAACCCGTTGCAGACTCCGACATGGTTCCAGATCCCGACACCGAGGGCCTCACATCCCAATTCCGGGAAGGCATCATCACCAAGCATACGATGCTTTCCTCAAAAAAGGCCAAGCCCCTCCCAGTGATGAGCATTGATCCGGACGATGAGTGGTGTGCCACCCTACGGTCAACAAATCTCGCATACGTTTCAGGCTGGACACCGGCACTTCAGCCAACCTCATTTCGCAGTGTGACCTGAATACCATTGACGTCAAGCCGAGCAGTCTTCCACCGGCCTGCCAGCTTCTAGACTACAAAGGTAATGCCATTGCTGCCAGTGGCTCATGCCAGCTTGTGGTATCCCATCGTTCTTTAAGAGCCACCCTGCATTTCAAAATTGTAGGGTCCAACAAAGCTTCCTTGCTCGGTGCTCGGGCCTGCAAAATCCTGAATCTTGTGCAGCGGGTTCACTCCATGTCGCCCGCTGAGGCATCAGCCTCACCAGATGCCAACTTCCAAACCCAATTGAATGACATCATTGCACGATACCACAGCGTCTTTGAGGGTATGGGCACACTTCCCTACACATACAAGATTCTTTTCAAACCGAATGCCACACCTGTGGTTCATGCACCCCGTCGGGTGCCGGCACCCCCTTAAGGACCAACTCAAGCAGCAGCTGCAAGACCTCCAGGACCAGGGCGTCATTTCTAAGGTCACGGAACCCACGGACTGGGTTAGCTCCATGGTTTGTGCCAAAAAACTGTCAGGGAAACTGCGCATTTGTATCGACCCCAAAGATTTGAACTGTAACATCATGCGGGAACACTACCCTATCCCTAAGCGCGAAGAGCTCACCAGCGAAATGGATCGTGCCAAGTTTTTTCTCGAAGCTGGATGCCTCCAAGGCGTTTTGGCAGGTACAACTTGACGCATCCAGTCGAAAGCTCTGCACTTTTAACACCCCGTTTGGCCGGTATTGTTACAACCAGATGCCCTTTGTTATCATCTCCGCCTCGGAGGTATTCCATCGAATAATGGATTATTTCTCTAACTACCCTGGCCAGACTGCATGAACTCACATCACCAACAGTCATCAGGGCGCGCAAAGAGACCTTTGCCCATCATGGCATTCCACTCACGGTCATGACTGATAATGGCCCGTTCTTATTCAGTCAGGAGTGGACCGATTTTGCCCAATGGTATTGGATTGGATTAGAACATAGAACAGTACAGCACAGAACAGGCCCTTGATGTTGTGCCGAGCAATAATCACCCTACCCAAGCCAACGTATCCACCCTACTCCAGCAAACCCCCCCCCCTTTTACCCCATTTTTTTTTTAGGACACTAAGGGCAATTTAGCATGGCCAATCCACCTAACCCGCACATCTTTGGACTGTGGGAGGAAACCGGAGTACCCGGAGGAAACCCACGCACACACGGGGAGGACGTGCAGACTCCGCACAGACAGTGACCCAGCCGGGAACTGAACCTGGAACCCTGAAGCTGTGAAGCAATTATGCTAACCACCATGCTACCGTGATTGGATTGGATTGGATTGGATTTGTTTATTGTCACGTGTACCGAGGTACAGTGAAAAGTATTTTTCTGCAAGCAGCTCAACAGATCATGCAGTACAAGGAAGAAAAGGGAATTAAACAAAATTCAAGAAAAGATAAGAAAATACATGAGAATACATAATAGGGCAACACAAGATATACAATGTAACTACATAAGCATTGGCATCGGTTGAAGCATACAGGGTGTAGTGTTAATGAGGTCAGTTAATTAGGGTCATTTAGGAGTCTGGTGACAGTGGGGAAGAAGCTGTTTTTGAGTCTGTTCGTCCTTGTTCTCAGACTTCTGAATCTCCTGCCCGATGGAAAAAGTTGGAAAAGTGAGTAAGCCGGGTGGGAGGGATCCTTGATTATGCTGCCCGCTTTCCCCCGGCAGCGGGAGGTGTAGATGGAATCAATGGATGGAAGGCAGGTTCGTGTGATGGACTGGGCGGTATTCACGACTCTCTGGTATAATTTCACGCACGTCACCTCGAGCCCCCACTACCCCAGTCAAATGGGAAAGTTGAAAATGGGGTACACATTGTCAAACAACTGCTGTGTAAAGCGGCTGATTCGGGTTCAGACTTTAACCTGGCACTGCTAGCCAGCAGACTCCCTTGTCCGCTGGCCTGTCCCCAGCACAGCTGCTAATGAACCGCACACTACAGACGACGGTGCCGGCTATGCACATCCCGGACCTTGACAATTTTCTGGTCCTGCAAAGAATGCAACAGTCTCGGGCCCAATGTAAGTCAGCGTATGACGCCCACGGCACAGATCTCCCTGCTCTGGTCCCTGCTGACCGAGTTTGTGTTCAGCTACCTGACGGTGGCTGGTCTGCCACAGCTGTGGTGGTCAAGCAAGTGGCCCGAGATAATTCCTCGTTCGCATGCATGATGGCTCTTTTCTTCGGCGTAATGGGCGGGCACTGCGGCTGCTTCCACGCTCGCCACCTGAACGTGATGTCCCGCCTCGCCTGCTGATTCCTCAGGACTCACCCTCCCACAAGGTCACCGATCTGCCGCTTCTTTTACCGCCCTCTACATTGGAGGCAGCTCCGCCCGTTCCAGAGCAGGCGGCCCCTGACCCTCCCTTGAGGCGGTCAACCAGAATTTGTCGCCCGCCACAGAAACTGAACGTATAGACTGAATGTTGCATTGCGTTGTTCTTCGTTTACTCACCTGTACATATTGTTCTTTCTAATTTGTTGTATGCACTCTATCTGCACTAGACACCTTCCCATGTAAATATGCTCACGTATTTTGTATATAGTCAGGCTCCTAATCATGTAAATACGCTCACATACTTTGGACATAGTCAGGCACATTCACACACTCACTATTTATTGACATAGACACATTTTTTAAAAGGGGGGAGATGTCATAATATACACACAAGTATATGATGGTGCACAGACAGACATTGATTGACACACAGGATGACCAATGAACACACAGACACAGCAGCCAATCACCAGACAGGACACGGCCACTGTAAAGCCAGAGGACACTAGTTTTTCCGCTCTCTTGGGATGCAGCCTCTGAGACAGCCAGAGCCTGGTGAGCAACAGGTCGAACATCCACCATGTGGTAGTAAGATAGCCTGGTCAGGTTAGCCTCAGGTCTCCAGTCAACTCAGCATTGTGTCAACCCACATCTCAAGTATGTTTAACAGTTGATAGTTCAATAAAATAGAGTTGCATTTTATCCAAGTGTTGGAAGCTGTCTCTCTCACTGCTGTAGTAAACACAGTCCCAGCCTACCCAACACATCATTCTCATTAATCTGAGCCTTGCTGTGATGGTCAATTTTACCAGAAGTCCGGAACTGTTTCAGTGTCTGCAGTTTCTCCATGAGGTCTCGACATGTCTTGGTGAGTTGATATAACAGGTCTGGAAGCAGTCTTGCCGTCGAAATCTGAGCATGTGTTGTTTTTCTTTTTTCTTAGATCTTATCTAATTCTAGCTAAATTACTTCAGTAATTACCTGGTACCATGTGACGTTCCTTGTATAGTTCTCCAAGATGACTAAAAGTCATAGTGTTGACAAAGAACATCAAGCTATGTATTTGAAACAAAGCTAGTTCATTTTACACTACTTCAAATGGTTCGCACACTTCACTAAGAGCTAATAAAACAGTACAAAATCTATGTTGCAGAAAGCTATATTTTCTTTTTAGTACAGCTAACAGTCTATCTCAACCTCTCACTATCCTTCTTCATACCCTTTTCCCAGAATACCTAGAGATACAGCCTTTTATAAGACTACTCTGTGGTGCCATCTAGTGTTGAGTTGCTTGAACATCATCTTGTTAACCCTTTGCACTCCTTACATTGTACATATCATTACACCTGCTAACAAGGTCAAGCAGCACTTAAACTGCACTTGCTCAGCCAACCCCAGCCAGCTCGCAACAATGGCGCCGAGGAGACTGCACCGGCCCTTGGAAAGAACACCCTATCTTAGCCCACACCACCCACCCAATCCCGTAACCCCAGCCAACCCAACATTTTTGGACACAAAGGGCAATTTAGCATGCCCGATCCACCTAACCTGCACATCTTTGGACTGTGGGAGGATACTGGAGCTCCCGGAGGAAACCCACACAGACACGGTGAGAAAGTGCAAATTCGGCACAGATAGTGCTCCAAGCCGGGAATAGAACCTGCGACCCTGGAGCTGTGAAGCAACTGTGCTAACCACTGTGCTGCTGTGACCCCGGTCAGTGTCAATCCAGCAGATCCAAAGCTGCTTGGAGGTTACGGGCACAGGAGATGGCACCGGCAATGCGTGGCACTGAGGCCAACACTGCTAGGGTGACAACTGTGGTGGAGAGCCTGGTGCATGATGTCGGCACCATTAGTGAAGGTGTCCAAGGTGTTGCTCAGTTGGTGACGGCCATGGCTGAGGGTGTAGGCAGAATGTCTGACTCGGGGGGGGGGGGGGGGGGGGGGGGATGTGACGCAGTACCAGCCGACCTTGATGAGATTCTGTGGGCCATGTCCAGCTCTCAGATGGGCATGGCCGAGGAGCTGCAGAGCTTGTCCCAGTCTGAGGAGCATCGCTGAGGGCATCGACACGATGGGACCATGGGGAACCGCGAGGGCTGGCAGAGCCAGAGGTAAACAGTTGGCAGCCTCCACCTCAGATGTGCATCCTGGGGAAGCCAGATGTTCTGGAAGAGCTAGGAGGGCCAAGCACATTGAGGATCGCTGAGGGCGCCAGGGGACATAGGATGGGATGTGGGGGGTGGGGGTAGGGGAGTGGGTATTGTACAGCACATTAAACACCTTCTTGCACAACCAGTATGATGCCTCTTTCACTTCCTTCTACAATGTGGGCTGACCTCCGGACTCTTTGCCCGTCTCTCCAGGCCTCACCCCCCACCGCCACTCATGGAGATCACCCACACTCTGGCTGTGGACATGCCATCAGAGCTGTGTTCCATCCCTGGGTTTTTGGATGTCATGTAGAACATAGAACAGTACAGCACAGAACAGGCCCTTCGGCCCTCGATGTTGTGCCGAGCAATGATCACCCTACTCAAACCCACGTATCCACCCTATACCCGTAACCCAACAACCCCCCCCCCCCCTCCCCCCCCCCCCCTTAACCTTACATTTTAGGACACTATGGGCAATTTATCATGGCCAATCCACCTAACTCGCACATCTTTGGACTGTGGGAGGAAACCGGAGCACCCGGAGGAAACCCACGCACACACGGGGAGGACGTGGAGACTCCGCACAGACAGTGACCCAGCCGGGAATCGAACCTGGGACCCTGGAGTTGTGAAGCATTTATGCTAACCACAATGCTACCATGCTGCCCTTTGCTACCGTGCTGCCCCTGTGTGGTGTTGCCTCCCGCAGTGTTGAGGCACAGTGCCCAGTCATCAGGCTGCGATTGGGATGCTCGGCAATGACTCCCACATGCTCCATGGCCCACCCACGGGGGTCTGTGAAGGGCTCACTTCACCACTTTGCCAATTCCCTTTTAGCGATAGCCTTCAGCTGCACAGCAGTCGTGAGGGTATACACAATCTAGGTGTTGGCACGGTGGTGCTGCGTGCAGTTGCTCCCGGATGCCTACCTAGTGCCTCCCAACTCACCCTCCCATGGCGGCCCACCTCCAGCTCAGGATGAGGGTCCCTTACCCCCCCCCCCCCCCCCCTCCCCACTGAGCACAAGGATGGTAATCCCAGGGCCCCCAGGTTCATTACATACTCGGCTTCCCACTGAAGCCCTTCCACCAGGTACGCATTTCTCAAAAGGGTTCTAATTGGCACCAGCCTGACCACTTTCTGGGGAGACTGATAAATGATGTTGGTTATGGGGTGGTTCTCGTAAATTGTATGGAAATTGGGCTATAGTGGTATAATTGGTTCCTCGCCAAGCTACGGCAAGATCCCAATTTTGCCTAGGGGAGCGGACCGGTTGCATCACAAACTGTTTGACACCTGGCACGGATCTTGTTTATGGCCTCTCCCGCTATTCAATGGCCTTGTTTTGTTGAGTGAGACTGCAACAAGGCCGGAGAATCGCCTCAAAGTGTTGACGTGGGGCAGGATTCGTGGACTTCCAAGACAGCAAAACTGGGGCTGCACCTGGACCGATTCAGTGACCGTGGAGGGTCTGTGGAGACTGTGGACACAATGGATCCCAGTGTGAAACAGTACAGGTTTTGCCGGGTCTGCGATGACACTTGAGGTTGACAAGCTGCGACTGCATATAGACACTTCCCACGCAAACTATCCCAGCCAACAAGATGGGACTGATTGCACTGGTGCATGCCATAATGTAAGGCTGCCTTGCAGACCGTGGCAATGGTGCTTTGTGTCCGTCCACCCTGACCATACAGCCCACCTGGCCACCCCCGCTACTCTCCCTGCCCTGGCAGAAGCCACCAGGCCACTGGCAGGACTGTCAGCAAACGTTGGCGATATTGGACAGTTCCCATATGCCCTATCTCTCCCTCAGCAGTCATGGCGCTTGTTTAATGATTTTTAAAAGCACAAGCGAACCTCGCCATCGGGAATTTCCTCCCCAGTGGAAGCGGAGCATCGCGGAGGCCCTGGAGAATACTGAATTGGGCCCGCTAATGATATGCCAACAGCGTTTACTGGACGTACATTCTGGAATGCATTGACGCCGCTGTTGAGGCACCGGAAAATTGTGATTTGGTACGAAACCAGCGCCGGCTACAATTTCAGTGTCATAGCCGATTCTCCGCCCAATTGCGTTTCCGGTGTCAGCCAACGGAGAATCCCGCCCCTTATTTTTTTCTGATTTGCTTATTTGCCTCTCGAGTGAGAAAAATATGCAGAAGTAACACCACCTACTCCCCCGAGCAAAGGGTTTAGATTTGGATGCAATTTCGACAGCACTTTAAGTTGGGAGCACGTTCAAGACTGATATCAATCCGGGGGAATCATGGATTTGAGCCGGGGAGGATGGATACGAGGTTTCGGGGACGGGAAGAGAGAGGGGTGAAGGAGATGAAGGATTTGTTATTTGAGAGGCGGTTCGTAAGGTTGGAGGAGTTGAGGGGGATGATTGGGTTTCCGCGTGGGGAGGGACTTCAGAAAGGTTTTTCCCAATCTTTCCAACAGCACCTGCCTCCTTGGCGATTTATGGGAGAATTTTGGAGGAGAATAAAGTGTCTGTGGAGGGGGTTGAGGCCAAGTGGGAGGAGGAGTTGGGGTTGGTGCTGGAGGAGGGACTGTGTTGTGAGATGCTGCAGAGGGTGAATGCCTCGATCTTGTGCGCGAGACTGGGGTTGATGTAGTTGAGGGACACACCTGATGAAGTCAAAGATGAGCCGGCTGTTTGAGGGGGTAGAGGATACTTGTGAACGGTGCGGGAGGGAGCTGGCTAATCATGTGCATATGTTCTCATACTGCCTGAAGTTGGGGAAATTCAGGGGGTTGTTTTTTAGCACCATGTCAGAGTGGGTGTCAGACCTGCTCGAGTTGCAGACGGGAGCGGAGGCAGATGTTTCACCCTTCTCCTCACTGCTGGCTGGTAGACGGGACCTGTTGGGGTGGAGGTCAGCTTCTCCACCCTGTGCCTCGGCGTGCCTCGGGGGAATCTAATGCAGCTCTTACATCTTGAGAAGGTGAAATTTGCCCGAAAGGGGGCAAACGAGGGGCTCCACAAGAAGCGGGGTTTGTTTATTTTGCATTTCGGAGAGCTAGTTACCGTCAACTGTTCACGGGGGGGGGGGGGGGGGGGGGGGGGGGGGGGGGGGTGATTAGTGCAGAGTTTATTCTATTTGGGGATGTCAAGTTTTTGTTTTGTTTTATTTTGTAAAATGGTAAAGTGCAAAAAATTTGCAAAAAATTTGAATAAAAGCACTTTTTAAAAAAATAAATCAGTTTAAAATCTACAGTACAAAATGAAGCAGTTTCAGAGGAGCAGCATTTTTACCTTCATTCAATAATCCAGGATAGAAAAAAGGAAAGAGTTTCTCTGTGAAGGTGTCAGTGAAAGTGTGGAGAACGGACATGTCATCAGCATTGTAAAAGGTCACCTGTCCTCCCTCATAGTCCAGGAAAACTCCGATCTTCCTGGGATTTACACTCAGGGTCAGGGATACTGATGGGCTTTCAGTAGCTACATATTGATTCTCATCTTGCAGCCACAGAAGCCAGTAACCGTGCTTCGAGCACAGTTTTATCGATCCCTTCCTATTGGCTGATTCACTCACCACACCCACGATCCACTCACTCTTGCCCCCAACCTCCACTTCCCAGTAATGTTTCCCTGTTGTGAAACTCTGTGAACACAGGACACAGGGATGCTCGTCAAATCTCTCTGGGTTATCAGGAACCTGTAAGGCTCTGAGACCAGATTTCACACTGGTCCGGTTCTCAGACAGGACGAGGTGACAATGCGCTGTGTTTGGGTCCAGGGTCAGTGAGGCTGGAACTGGGGAAATAAAACAGACAGCATGTTTAATATTTTAGATAGAGGAAAGTGTAAGGACACAGATTAATATCTGACATCTGTAAAACAGGAATCAGCATCCAGTCCATAATATTTTTATCAGTGAATACTGTGGTCCACAGTTAAAATATATTCCCAGTGTGTACAGTGAACAGGTATTTCAATCACTGGCATGTTGTCCGGTTAGGTATAATCACAGAATCACATCGGTCATCAAGTCTGCATCGATACGTGAAAAGTGCCTGACCTATCTACCTAATACCATTTGCCAGCACTTGGCCCACACCTTTGGATGTTATAATGTGCCAAGTGCTCATACTGGTACTTTTTAAAGGATGTGACACAACCTGTCTCTACCACCCTCCCAGGCAGTGCATTCCAGACCGTCACCACCCTCTGGGTAAAACAGATTTCCCTCAAATCCTCCCCCCCAAACCTCCTGCCCCTTGCCTTGATCTTGTGTCCCCTCGTGACTGACCCCTCAACTAAGATAACAGCTGCTCCCTATCCACCCTGTCCATGCCCCTCATAGTCATGTACACCTCGATCAGGTCGCCCCTCAGTCTTCTCTGCTCCAACGAAAACCCAAGCCTATACAATTTCTTTCCATAACAATTTCTCTTCATAACTTCATAAACATAATTTAACACGCAAAAAACTGTACCGTTTTATGTGTATAACGGGGTCTTTCTCGACACTGCCCCGCTAAATGGGTCATCTTTTCTGGCCTCGGTTGGGAACTCCACATTTCCTGCACTGACGTGCTCAGCTCATCAGTGCAGGAAAAGGTCAGGCGCCATTTTCAAATGCCGTCCCGATCTCTTAACCCCCACTCAGACACCAAACCACAGCTTCCAGGCCCCACCCCCACTGTCCCAAAATACCTTGAGCCTCCGCACACCCCACCTCTTAAGGACACCCCCGGGGACGATCCCTGACATGGGAAACCAGGCACCTGAACACCTTGGTGTTGCCAGCCTCGCACCCTGGCAGTGCCCCTGCCAAGCCTGACAGTGACACTCTGGCAGTGCGCAGTGGCACTGCCAGCATGCCCAGATGACTGTGGCAGCGGTAGGGTACCACCTGCTAGAACCCCACCACCGAGAGGCCTCCGATGGCGAGGGAGACCTCCACCCAGGTTCTCTTATGCCTGGTCCATTTTTGTATGGACCAGTGTTAAACTGCGCCATGGCGAGGTCACCCAGGCGCGGCCATTCATTCCCGAGCCTCGGGAGAATCGGGTGCTGACATATTTAAATGAGTCAAATGGTCTGAAGGTAGATAAATCCCTGGACCGGATTGACTACACCACAGGGTTATAAAAGAGATAGCTGAGGAGATTGTGTTGGCATTGAAGGTGATCGTTCAAGAATCACTGGAGGCAGGGAGGGTGACAGAGGACTGGAAAGTGGCTCATGTTTAACACCCCTGTTTAAGAAGGGTGGGAGGCAGAAGACGGGAAATTATAGGCCGGTTAGCCTGACTTCGGTCATTGGTAAGATTTTAGAGTCCATTATTAAAGATGAGATCGAGGAGTACTTGAAAGTGCATGGTAAAATAGGACTGAGTCAGCATGGCTTTGTCAAGGGCAGGTCATGCCTGACAAATCTGTTAAGAGTTCTTTGAGGTAGTAACAAGGATGTTAGATAAAGGAGAACCAGTGGACTTGATTTAATTAGATTTCCAGAAGGCCTTTGACAAGGTGCCGCATAGGAGATTGTTAAATAAGTTTTTTTTTAAGTATACTTATTCAAATGTTCAATGATTTTAAACAAAACACTCCAAACAGTAAAAGGAATAAAGCACAAAACAAGCAAAAATTATACAAGGGATTTCCAACAAAATACACTAACGCCCATTTAGCAAATAAACACGGCAGTAAGGAAAACGCCCCACTCTAATCTAAACAAAAGAGAAAAACCAACCGCCTCCCTCACACCCCCCCCCCCCCTCCCCCCCGCCCCCCCCACCCTGGGTTGCTGCTGCTGTTGACCTCCACCTAACGTTCTGTGAGAAAGTCTAGGAACGGTTGCCACTGCCTGGAGATCCCCTGCACAGACCCTCGCAAGGCAAACTTTATCCTTTCCAGCTTGATACCCGGCCATATCGTTAATACAAGCTTCCACGCCCGGGGGCTTCGCATCCTTCCACATTAGTAGGATCCTCCGCTGGGCTACCAGGGACGCAAAGGCCAGAACACCGGCCTCTTTCGGCTCCTGCACTCCCGGTTCGTCCGTTACCCCATATAATGCTATCCCCCAGCTCGGCTTGACCCGGGTGTTCACCACTTTGGACATAGTCCTCGCAAAGCCCCTCCAGCGCCGGGCACGTCCAGAACATATGGGCATGATTTGCTGGGCTCCCCAAGCACCTCACACACCAGCCCTCCACCCCAAAAAACCTACTCATCCTCACCCCCGTCATATGCGCCCCATGAACAACTTTGAACTGTATTAGGCTGAGCCTGGCGCAAGAGGAGGAGGAATTAACCCTACTCAGGGCATCAGCCCACAGATCCTCATCCAGCTCCTCCCCGAGCTCCTCCTCCCACTTGCCCTTTAACTCCTCCACCGAGGCCTCCTCCATTTCCTGCAGTTCCTGACAGATCACCGAGACCTTGCCTTCTCCAACCCATACGCCCGAAATCACCCTGCCCTGAATGCTTCGTGCTGGGAGCACTGGAAATTCTCTCACTTGCCATCTCACAAACGCCCTCACTTGCATGTACCTAAAAGCATTCCCGGGAGGTAACCCAAATTTCTCCTCTAGCGCCCCTAGACTTGCAAAAGTCCCATCGATGAATAGGTCCCCCATTCTTTTAATCCTTGGCCGATGCCAGCTCAGAAACCCCCCATCCATCCTACGCAGAATGCATAGCTGTTTAGCTCACTGGGCTAAATCGCTGGCTTTGAAAGCAGACCTAGGCAAGCCAGCAGCACGGTTCGATTCCCGTAAGAGCCTCCCCGAACAGGCGCCAGAATATGGCGACTAGGGGCTTTTCACAGTAACTTCATTTGACAATAAACGATTTTCATTTTCAACCTGTGGTTCTCTCGTATCGGGGACCAGACCGAGGCCCCCACCTCGCCCCTATGTCGCCTCCACTGCCCCCAGATCTTCAGTGTCACCGCCACCACCAGACTTGTGGTATACCTTGTCAACGGGAGCGGCAACAGTGCCATCACCTGCGCCCCCAGACTCGTACCCACACAAGACGCCACCTCTAGCCTCTTCCACGCCGCCCCCTCTCCCTCCATTACCCACTTACGGATCATTGCCACATTAGCTGCACAATAATTGCCACATAGATTTGGCAGCACCAGCCCCCCTCTGTCCCTGCTACACTCCAAAAACACCCTCTTCACCCTCGGGGTCTTATTCGCCCATACGAATCCCATAATGCTCCTGCTTACCCGTTTTAAAAAAGCCCTGGGGATTAGGATGGGCAGGCACTGGAACACGAACAGGAACCTCGGGAGGACCGTCATCTTGACCCACTGCACCCTCCCCGCCAGAGAGAGTGGCAGCATATCCCATCTCTTGAAATCCTCCTCCATCTGTTCCACCAACCATGCCAAATTGATCTTATGCAGGGCTCCCCAGTTCCTAGCTACCTGGATCCCCAGGTATCGAAAGCTCCTCTCCACCCTCTTCAGCGGAAGCTCGTCTATCCCCCTTCCCTGGTCCCCCGCATGCACCACAAAGAGCTCACTCTTCCCCACATTGAGCTTATAACCCAAAAAGTCCCCAAGGATCCACATAACCTCCACCATCCCCTTCACTGGGTCTGCAACATATAACAGCAGGTCAGCAGCATATAACGACACCTGGTGTTCTCCCCCCCCTCCCCCCCAACCAATCCCCTCCAGTCCTAGACTCCCTCAGTGCCATGGCCAGTGGCTCAATTGCCAGTGCAAACAACAAGGGGGATAAGGGACACCCCTGCCTCGTCCCGGGTACAACCTAAAGTACTCCGACCTCTGCCGGGTTGTAGCCACACTCGCCACTGGGGCCCTATATAACAGCCTGACCCACCTTATGAACCCTTCCACGAACCCAAACCTCCTGAGCACTTCCCAGAGATACTCCCACTCCACCCGATCGGCGGCCTTCTCCGCGTCCATGGCCGCCACTGCCTCCACCGAGGGGTCTTATTCGCCCATATGAATCCCATAATGCTCCTGCTTACCCATTTAAAAATAACCTTGGGGATTAGGATGGGCAGGCACTGGAACACAAACAGAAACCTTGGGAGGACCATCATCTTGATCGACTGCACCCTACCCGCCAGGGAGAGTGGCAGCATATCCCATCTCTTGAAATCCTCCTCCATCTGTTCCAGTTCCTCCTCCACCGAAGACATCATGATCACATTTAAGAGCCTCCGCACATTCGTGTTTAACTGCCTGCCCTTCACAAACCCCGTCTGGTCCTCATGGATTACCCCCGGGACACAGTCCTCAAAGAGATTGTTAAATAAGTTAAGAGCTCATGGTGTTAAGGGTAAGATCCTGGCATGGATACAGTATTGGCTGACTGGCAGATGGCAGTGAGTGGGGATAAAGTGGTCTTTTTCAGCCGGTGATTAGTGGTGTGCCTCAGGGGTCTGTGCTGGGATCACAACTTTTCACAATATACATTAATGATCTGGAAGAAGGAACTGAAGACACTGTTGCTAAGTTTGCAAATGATACAAAGATCTGTCCAGGTAGTATTGAGAAAGCAGGCGGGCTGCAGAAGGATTTGGACAGGCTAGGAGAGTGGGCAAAGTGGCAGATGAAATACAATGTGGAAAAGTGTGAGGTTATGCACTTTGGAAAGAAAAATGGAGGATAGACTATTTTCTAAATGGGGAGATGCTTCAGAAAGCAGAAGCACAAAGGGACTTGGGAGTCCTTGTCACGATTCTCTTAAGGTTAACGTACAGGTTCAGTCGGCATTTAGGAAGGCAAATGCAGTGTTAGCATTCATGTCAAGACAGTAAGAAGTCTTACAACACCAGGTTAAAGTCCAACAGGTTTGTTTCAAACACGAGCTTTCGGAGCACGGCTCCTTCTTCAGGTGAATGGAAAGGCTTGTTCCAGAAATGTTTATATAGACACAGTCAGAGATGCCCCGGAATGCGAGCACCTGCAGGCAATCAAATCATCAAAGATGCAGAGAGAGAGGTAACTCCAGGTTAAAGAGGTGTGAATTGTCCCAAGCCAGTTCAGTCGGTAGGCCTCTGCAAGTCCAGGCTTGTTGGTGGGGGCCGAATGTAATGCGACATGAATCCCAGATCCCGGTTGAGTCCGCATTCATGCGTGCGGAACTTAGCTATAAGTTTTTGCTCAGCAATTTTGCGTTGTCGCGTCTCCTGAAGGCCTCCTTGTAGAATGCTGACCCGGAGATCAGAGGCTGAATGTCCTTGACTGCTGAAGTGTTCCCCAACTGGAAGGGAACAGTCCTGCCTGTTGATAGTCGCACGATGCCCGTTTATTCGTTGTCGCAGTGTCTGCATGGTCTCGCCAATGTACCACGCTTCGGGACATCCTTTCCTGCAGCGTATGAGGTAGACTACATTGGTCGAGTCGCACGAGTATGCGCCGCGTACCTGGTGGGTGGTGTTTCCACGTGTAATGGTGGTGTCCATGTCGATGATCTGGCATGTCTTGCAGAGATTACCCTGGCAGGGTTTTGTGGTGTTGTGGTTGCTGTTCTGAAGGCTGGGTAATTTGCTGCAAACAATGGTTTGTTTGAGGTTGCGCGGTTGTTTGAAGACCAGTAGTGGGGGTGTGGGGATGGCCTTGGCAAGATGTCCATCCTCGCTGATGATGTGTTGGAGGCTGCGAAGAAGATGTCGTAGTTTCTCCGCCCCAGGAAAGTACTGGACGACGAAGGGTACTCTGTCAGTGGTGTCCCGTGTTTGTCTTCTGAGGAGGTCGGTGCGGTTTTTTGCTGTGGCGCGGTGGAACTGTCGATCAATGAGTCGAGCGCCATATCCCGTTCGTACGAGGGCATCTTTCAGCATCTGTAGGTGTCTGTTGCGCTCCTCCTTGTCTGAGCAGATCCTGTGTATACGGAGGGCTTGTCCATAGGGGATGGCTTCTTTAATGTGTTTCGGGTGAAAGCTGGAGAAGTGGAGCATCGTGAGATTATCTGTGGGCTTGCGGTAAAGCGAGGTGCTGAGGTGACCGTCCTTGATGGAGACGAGTGTGTCCAAGAATGGAACTGAATTTGGAGAATAGCATTGTGGAGAATAGTCCACTTCATGTCAAGAGGGCTAGAATACAAGATCAGGGATGTACTTCTGAGGCTATATAAGGCTGTGGTCAGACCCCATTTGGAGTATCGTGAGCAGTTTGGGCCCCGTATCTAAGGAAGGATGTGCTGGCCTTGGAAAGGGTCCAGAGAAGGTTCGCAATAATGATCTCTGGAATGAAGAGCTTGTCGTATGAGGAACGGTTGAGGACTCTGGGTCTGTACTCGTTGGAGTTTAGGATGAGGGGGGGATCTTGTTGAAACTTACAGGATACTGCGAGGCCTGGATTGAGTGGACGTGGAGAGGGTGTTTCCACTTGTAGGAAAAACTAGAATCAGAGGACACAATCTCAGACTAAAACAGAGATGAGGAGGAATTTCTTCAGCCAGAGGGTGGTGAATCTGTGGAACTCTTTACCGCAGAAGGCTGTGGAGGCCAATTTCTGAGTGACTTTAAGACAGAGATAGATGGGTTCTTGCTTAATAAAGGGATCAAGGGTTACGGGGAGGAGGCAGGAGAATGTGGATGAGAAAAATATCAGCCATGATTGAATGGTGGAACAGACTTGATGGGCTAAGTGGCCTAATTCTGCTCCTATGTCTTATCATCTAATGGTCTTATGGCTCACTATATGGGCAGCACGGTAGCATATGGGCAGCACGGTAGCATTGTGGATAGCACAATCGCTTCACAGCTCCAGGGTCCCAGGTTCGATTCCGGCTTGGGTCACTGTCTGTGCGGAGTCTGCACATCCTCCCCGTGTCTGCGTGGGTTTCCTCCAGGTGCTCCGGTTTCCTCCCACAGTCCAAAAATGTGCAAGTTAGGTGGATTGGACATGATAAATTGCCCTTAGTGTCCAAAATTGCCCTTAGTGTTGGGTGGGGTTACTGGGTTATGTGGATAGGGTGGAGGTGTTAACCTTGTGTAGGGTGCTCTTTCCAGGAGCCGGTGCAGACTCGATGGGCCAAATGGCCTCCTTCTGCACTGTAAATTCTATGATCTATATAATCTTGTAAACCAAAACACTCAACCTGACTGTTAACCATCCGACCAACCTTTGTGTCATCCGCAAACTTACTGAGCCTACCCTCTACATAGTCATCTATGTCATTTATTTAAATGATAAATGATAGTAGTCCCAGCACAGATCCGTGTGGCACACCCTGGACACTGGCTTAGAGTCACTAAAGCAGCCGTCTGTCATCAGCCTCTGTCTCCTCCAACTAAGACAATTTTGAATCAACCTTCTCAAGTTACCCTGTAGTCCATGTGCATTTGTCTTCTTTTTAAGTCTCCCACGTGGGACCTTGTCAAATACTTTGGGCGGCATTCTCCGTTTCCGAGATTAAAGTTTTCTGGTGTGGAGCGCCCCCCGCTGGCAGTGGGATTCTCCGTCTTGCCAGCCGGCCAATGGCATTTCCCATTGTGGGCAGCACCAAGCCGCTGGGAAATCATTGGGCGTGGGTAAACTGCTGCCGCGACAGAGAATCCCGCCAGCGGAGAATCCAGCTCTGAGTGTTGACGCCAACGCAGAATTTGTGGACTTCCCCATAGAATAACTGGCGCCACACCAGCACCGACTCCATTCCTGGTAAGGGGCTAGCACTGGTGCCACGTGGAACGTAATCGATTCTAATAAGAAACAGTGCGGGATTCGCTGGCTTCACGATTCATACTCAAAGCTGACAAGCTGCAGCCGCACAAAAAACAATTCTTCCCACACACACCATCCCAGCCAACAAGATGGCAGTAAGGAGAGTGGCACCAAGGTTCGCAGACTCTCAGCTCGAGACCCTTGAGAAGGAGAATAACCCTGCACCCCGGCCTGGGAGGAAGGCGGCCAGAGGCCTCCATTCGCCGTGCCTGGGCACAGGTGGCAGAGGCCGTGAGCACTGTGGACAACACCGTCCGGATGGGCCAGCAGTGCTGTAAAAAACCCCAGAACAGCCTCAGGGCGGCCAGGGTGAGTAGGCAGCACTGTGTCGCTGGCACCAACCCCCTCCCACACATACGTAATCCTACCCTCTCCGGGGACTAACGGTGGCTACCATGGAGTGAAAGATCGCACATTCAGCAGCTCTCGCCCTTAGTGGGTTTTAAAATAGTTTTTAAGCCGGATGTTTCAGGTAATTTCCCAAGATAAGTTGATCATAGGGACAGGAAAAGGATGTGACCTTCAATTTATGGAATCGTGTCCAAATAAGAGTCGAAAAAGAAGAAACCAAAAGATGAGTGAAAGCAAGGCTCAGAGGTCATAGAGCACAATGGTAACGAGACAAAGCGTGTCCACGCCAGCTCACTGGTTGATGGAGCAATGGGTCGAGTACCTGGATGAGACGTTTGCCTGGTGGCGTAAGGAGTGTGCAGAAGACATGACCCAGGTGATAGCCTCGATTAATGAGGTGGTCAACCAGGTGGAGGAGAAAATGACGACCCAGGGAGATTCTAAAGTTGCAGGAGCAGGCGACTGAACGAGAGGAGGAGTCCACTGCAATGGCTTTGGATATTAGCATGCTACAGGACAGCCAGAAATGTCTGCGAGATAAGGTAGAAGTCTTGGAGAACCGGACTTGCAGGTAAAATATCCGAATCGTCGGGCTGCCAGAGGGGAGGGATCAGATGCGGGAGCGTATGTGGGGAAGATGTTGCAGGAGATGGTCAGGGCCGATGTGGTTGACAAGCTGCTGGAGGTGGACCGGGCGCACAGGGTGCTCGTACGTAAGCCCCAGGGTCGTGAGCCCCCGAGGGCCATGGTGGTGAGGCTACATCGATTCCTCGACAAGGAGCGTATCATGAAGTGGGCCAGGCAGACAAAATGGTACATGTCGGAAGAATCAGAGATCCGGGTGTACCAAGATTGTGGACCAGAACTCGCAAAGAGGAGAGCAAGCTTCAACAAAGTTAAGGCGGCCCTGTTTGCAAAAGACATTAAATTTGGACTGTTATACCCGGCTCGTCTTTGGGTGACCTACAAGAACCGAGAGCTGTACTTCAACTCTCCGGAAGAGGTAGCTATTTTTATGAAGGACAATAATCTGACTGAAGGATTTTTTAATTCAATCTATGGTGGACTGAGTTTGGGGGAAGGAATAAAGAGGAGCGGGTGGGGGAGAGAAAAATAGTTCTATGTTTTGTTTTGTCCTGTTTAAAATTTCATCTTTCTAATTCTGTGAGTTAAGTCGTGATGTTCAGGAAAAACATAGAACAAAGAACAAAGAAAAGTACAGCACAGGAACAGGCCCTTCGGCCCTCCAAGCCTGTGCCGACCATGCTGCCCATCTAAACTAAAATCGTCTACACATCCTGGGTCCGTATCCCTCTATTCCCATCTGATTCATGTATTTGTCAAGACGCCCCTTAAATGTCACTATCGTCCCTGCTTCAACCACCTCCTCCAGCAGTGAATTCCAGGCACCCACTACCCTCTGTGTAAAAAACTTGCCTCGTACATCTACTCTCAACCTTGCCCTCGCACCTTAAACCTATGCCCCCTAGTAATTGACCCCTCTAACCTGGAAAAAGCCTCTGCCTATCCACTCCGTCTATGCCCCTCATAATTTTTAGACTTCTATTAGGTCGCCCCTCAACCTCCGTCATTCCAGTGAGAACAAACCGAGTTTATTCAACTGCTCCTCATAGCTAATGCCCTCCAAACCAGGCACATCCTGGTAAATCTCTTCTGCACCCTCTCTAAAGCCTCCACATCTTTCTGGTAGTGTGGCGACCAGAATTGAACACTATACTCTTCAATTGTGGCCTAACTAAGGTTCTATACAGCTGCAACATGACTTGTCAATTCTTATACTCAATACGCCGGTCAATGAAAGCAAGCATGCCGTATGCCTTCTTGACTACCTTCTCCACCTGTGTTGCCCCTTTCAGTGACCTGTGGACCTGTACACCTAGATCACTCTGATTGTCAGTACTCTTTTGAGGGTTCTACCATTCACTGTACATTCCCTACCTGCATTCGACCTTCCAAAATGCATTACCTCACATTTGTCCGGATTAAACTCCATCTGTCATCTCTCCGCCCAAGTCTCCAAATGATCTAAATCCTGCTGTATCCTCTGACAGTCCTCATCGCTATCCGCAATTCCACCAAACTTTTTGTCGTCTGCAAACTTACTAATCAGACCAGTGACATTTTCCTCCAAATAATTTATATATACTACGACCAGCAAAGGTCCCAGCACTGATCCCTGCGGAACACCACTAGTCACAGCCCTCCAATTAGAAAAGCACCCTTCCATTGCTACTCTCTGCCTTCTATGACCTGGCCAGTTCTAATAGAACATAGAACATAGAACAGTACAGCACAGAACAGGCCCTTCGGCCCTCGATGTTTTGCCGAGCAATGATCACCCTACTCAAACCCAAGTATCCACCCTATACCCGTAACCCATCAACCCCCCCTTAACCTTACTTTTTAGGACACTACGGGCAATTTAGCCTGGCCAATCCACCTAACCCGCACATCTTTGGACTGTGGGAGGAAACTGGAGCACCCGGAGGAAACCCACGCACACACAGGGAGGACGTGCAGACTCCGCACAGACAGTGACCCAGCCGGGAACTGAACCTGGGACCCTGGAGCTGTGAAGCATTTATGCTAACCACCATGCTACCGTGCTGCCCTAAACCAACCATACCCGTAACCCAACAACCCCCCCTTAACCTTACTTTTTAGGACACTATGGGCAATTTAGCATGGCCAATCCACCTAACCTGCACATCGTTGGACTGTGGGAGGAAACCGGAGCACCCGGAGGAAACCCACGCACACACAGGGAGGACGTGCAGACTCCGCACAGACGGTTCTGTATCCAACTTGCCAGCTCACCCCTGATCCTGTGTGACTTCACCTTTTGTACCAGTCTACCATGAGGGACCTTGTCAAAGGCCTTACTGAAGTCCATACAGACAACATCCACTGCCCTATCTGCATCAATCACCTTTGTGACCTCTTCAAAAAACTCTATCAAGTCAGTGAGAGACGACCTCCCCTTCACAAAACTGTGCTGCCTCTCGCTAATACGTCCATTTGCTTCGAAATGGGAGTAGATCCTGTCTCGAAGAATTATCTCCAGTAATTACCCTACCACTGATGTAAGGCTCACCGGCCTGTAGTTCCCTGGATTATCCTTGCTACCATTCTTAAACAAAGGAACAACATTGTCTATTCTCCAGTCCTCCAGGCCAAGTTTGCAGATGACACTAAGATGAGTGGTAAAGCGAAAAGTGCAGAGGATACTGGAAGTCTGCAGAGGGATTTGGATTGTTTAAGTGAATGGGCTAGGGTCTGGAATACAATGTTGACAAATGTGAGGTTATCCCTTTTGGTAGGAATAACAGCAAACGGGATTATTATTTAAATGGTAAAACATTAAAGCATGCCGCTGTGCAGAGAGACCTGGGTGCGCTAGTGCATGAGTCACAGAAAGTTGGTTTACAGGTGCAACAGGTGATTAAGAAGGCAAATGGAATTTTGTCCTTCATTGCTAGAGGGACGGAGTTTAAGACTAGGGAGGTTATGCTGCAATTGTATATGGTGTTAGTGAGGCCACACCTGGAGTATGGTGTTCAGTTTTATAAGACCATAAGACATAGGAGTGGAAGTAAGGCCATTCGGCCCATCGAGTCCACTCCACCATTCAATCATGGTTGATTTCAACTCCATTTACCCGCTCTCTCCCCATAGCCCTTAATTCCTCGAGAAATCAAGAATTTATCAATTTCTGTCTTAAAGACACTCAATGTCCCGGCCTCCACCGCCCTCTGTGGCAATGAATTCCACAGACCTACCACTCTCTGGCTGAAGAAATTTCTCCTCATCTCTGTTCTAAAGTGACTCCCTTTTATTCTAAGGCTGTGCCCCCGCGTCCTAGTCTCCCCTGCTAATGGAAACAACTTCCCTACGTCCATCCTATCCAAGCCATTCATTATCTTGTACATTTCTATTAGATCTCCCCTCAACCTCCTAAACTCCAATGAATATAATCCCACGATCCTCAGACGTTCATCGTATGTTAGGCCTACCATTCCTGGGATCATCCGTGTGAATCTCCGCTGGACCCGCTCCAGTGCCAGTATGTCCTTCCTGAGGTATGGGGCCCAAAATTGCTCACAGTATTCTAAATGGGGCCTAACTAGTGCTTTATAAAGCCTCAGAAGTACATCCCTGCTTTTATATTCCAAGCCTCTTGAGATAAATGACAACATTACATTTGCTTTCTTAATTACGGACTCAACCTGCAAGTTTACCTTTAGAGAATCCTGGACTAGGACTCCCAAGTCCCTTTGCACTTTAGCATTATGAATTTTGTCACCGTTTAGAAAATAGTCCATGCCTCTATTCTTTTTTCCAAAGTGCAAGACCTCGCACTTGCCCACGTTGAATTTCATCAGCCACTTCTTGGACCATTCTCCTAAACTGTCTAAATCTTTCTGCAGCCTCCCCACCTCCTCAATACTACCTGCCCCTCCACCTATCTTTGTATCATCGGCAAACTTTGCCAGAATGCCCCCAGTCCCGTCATCTAGATCGTTAATATATAAAGAGAACAGCTGTGGCCCCAACACTGAACCCTGCGGGACACCACTTGTCACCGGTTGCCATTCCGAAAAAGAACCTTTTATCCCAACTCTCTGCCTTCTGTCTGACAGCCAATCGTCAATCCACGTTAGTACCTTGCCTCGAATACCATGGGCCCTTATTTTACTCAACAGTCTCCCGTGAGGCACCTTGTCAAAGGCCTTTTGGAAGTCAAGATAGATAACATCCATTGGCTCTCCTTGGTCTAACCTATTTGTTATCTCTTCAAAGAACTCTAACAGGTTTGTCAGGCACGACCTCCCCTTACTAAATCCATGCTGACTTGTCCTAATCCGACCCTGCACTTCCAAGAATTTAGAAATCTCATCCTTAACGATGGATTCTAGAATTTTGCCAACAACCGAGGTTAGGCTAATTGGCCTATAATTTTCCATCTTTTTTCTTGTTCCCTTCTTGAACAGGGGGGTTACAACAGCGATTTTCCAATCCTCTGGGACTTTCCCTGATTCCAGTGACTTTTGAAAGATCATAACTAACGCCTCCACTATTTCTTCAGCTATCTCCTTTAGAACTCTAGGATGTAGCCCATCTGGGCCCGGAGATTTATCAATTTTCAGACCTTTTAGTTTCTCTAGCACCTTCTCCTTTGTGATGGCAACCATATTCAACTCTGCCCCCTGACTTTCCTGAATTGTTGGGATATTACTCATGTCTTCTACTGTGAAGACTGACGCAAAGTACTTATTAAGTTCCTCAGCTATTTCCTTGTCTCCCATCACTAGATTACCAGCGTCATTTTGGAGCGGCCCAATGTCTACTTTTGCCTCCTTACCAAAGAAAGGACGTACTGGCACTGGAGGGTGTGCAGAGGAGATTCACTAGGTTAATCCCAGAGCTGAAGGGGTTGGATTACGAGGAGAGGTTGAGTAGACTGGGACTGTACTCGTTGGAATTTAGAAGGATGAGGGGGGATCTTATCCAAACATATAAAATTATGAAGCGAATAGATAGGATAGATGCAGGCAGGTTGTTTCCACTGGCGGCTGAAAGCAGAACTAGGGGCATAGCCTCAAAATAAGGGGAAGTAGATTTAGGACTGAGTTGAGGAGGAACTTCTTCACCCAAATCTATGGAATTCCTTCATTAAATGTTTTTAAGGTAAAGATAGAAAGTTTTTTAAGAACAATGGGATTAAGGGTTATGGTGTTCGGGCCGGAAAGTGGAGCTGAGTCCACAAAAGATCAGCCATGATCTCATTGAATGGTGGAGCAGGCTCGAGGGGCCAGATGGCCTACTCCTGCTCCTAGTTCTTATGTTCTTATGTTCTTATCACCTGAAGACAGTGTGGTTCCAAAGATTTCTGTCAAGGCCTCAGCAATTTTCTCTCTAGCCTCCTTCAGTATTCTGGGGTAGATCCCATCAGGCCCTGGGGACTTATCTACCTGAATATGTTTCAAGACGCCCAACACCTCGTCTTTTTGGATCTCAATGTGACCCAGGCTATCTACACACCCTTCTCCAGACTCAACATCCACCAATTCCTTATCTTTGGTGAATACCGATGCAAAAGTATTCATTTAGTACCTTGCCCATTTCCTCTGGCTCCACACATAGATTCCCTTCCTGTCCTTCAGGGGGCCAACCCTTTCCCTGGATACCCTCTTGCTTTTTATGTACGTGTAAAAAGTCTTGGGATTTTCCTTAAACCTATTTGCCAATGACTTTTCATGACCCCTTTTAGCTCTCCTGACTCCTTGCTTAAGTTCCTTCCTACTTTCCTTATATTCCACACAGACTTCGTCGTCTGTTCCAAGCCTTCTAGCCCTGACAAATGCCTCCTTTTTCTTTTTGACGAGGCCTCCAATGTCTCTCGTTATCCAAGGTTCCCAAAATTTGCCGTATTTATCCTTCTTCTCCACAGGAACATGCCGGTCCTGAATCCCTTTCAACTGACATTTGAAAGCCTCCCACATGACAGATGTTGATTTACCCTCAAACATCTGCCCCCAATCTAGGTTCTTCAGTTCCCGTCTAATATTGTTATAATTAGCCTTCCCCCAATTTAACACATTCACCCTCGGACCACTCTTATCCTTGTCCACCAGCACTTTAAAACTGACTGTATTGTGGTCACTGTTCCTGAAATGCTCCCCTACCACCTGGCCGGGCTCATTCCCCAATACCAGGTCCAGTACAGACCCTTCCCTAGTTGGACTATCTACATATTGTTTTAAAAAGCCCTCCTGGATGCTCCTAACAAACTCTGCCCCATCCAAGCCCCTAGCACTAAGTTAGTCCCAGTCAGTCTGATCACTGCCCAGTGAGCCCTGGGACAGAGATGAACACAATTAGCCAGGGCTCTCAGTCTGATCACTGTCCAGTGAGTCCTGGGACAGAGAGGAACACAATTAGCCAGGTCTCTCAGTCTGATCACTGCCCAGTGAGCCTTGGGACAGAGATGAACACAATTAGCCAGGGCTCTCAGTCTGATCACTGTCCAGTGAGTCCTGGGACAGAGAGGAACACAATTAGCCAGGTCTCTCAGTCTGATCACTGTCCAGTGAGTCCTGGGACAGAGGAACACAATTAGCCAGGGCTCTCAGTCTGATCACTGTCCAGTGAGTCCTGGGACAGAGAGGAACACAATTACCCAGGGCTCTCAGTCTGATCACTGTTCAGTGAGTCCTGGGACACAGGAACACAGTTAGCCAGGGCTCTCAGTCTGATCACTGTTCAGTGAGTCCTGGGACACAGGAACACAGTTAGCCAGGGCTCTCAGTCTGATCATTGTCCAGTGAGTCCCGCTGGACTATCTGAGTGACTGGATGTTAAATAAGATGCTCTAAACACCTCATTCTCGAATCATTCAATCACAAGTTGGGCACAAAGAATGATCTTTGAGTGAGGTTCCAGTGATCTGTACCCAGTAACCGCCAGCACCTTCTGGAGAGGGGGTGAGGGAACAGGAAACTATAAAGGAAGAGGACACAATGCTGTGGGGTTTCTTACCGGGAGTGATGATCTTTTTCATTCCCTTCCACACGGTGTAGAGTAATGGACCTCGGAATCTTGTGTATTTCCGTCTGGGAACCATCTCTATCTCCACATCTTTACCTCTCTCTGCACCTTCCCCATGGCCCCCTTTATCCAGGTACCTGTTTAAATGGGATTGATTTAATCACTCACTCTGAATACAGACTGTGATAACAGTGTCAAACTGTGTGAGAGTTTGGATTAGACACTCACCTTTCCTTCAATCTTTTCAGTTCCTGCAGAACAGAGAATCAGAAACATTTTAATAAATAAACAATGTGTTGCTTGAATTTTACTATTTAATAATGTGTATTTAGTAATGTTAGTCAAATGTGAAGGGATCTGGGTGGATTCCTGTGATTTGATACCACATCAGTGATAACAGCCACCCCAACCCTGCCACATACAGTCAATAGGGTTTCCTCTGCTATTGAAGACTTTGAAAGTGCAGATTGTTCATTCTATTTCTGGTCTCAACTTTACTAGTGCTTCAGGAGCTCATCTCTGGTCTGCGCTGCCCTGAGCTGGAAACAGTGATATTACCCCTAAATGCAGCCTTCCTTTGATAGGAGGACAATTCCAGCAGCTCAGATGTGAACAGATTGAGTCTTGTTGTGATGTCCACACAGTCAGATAGCCTCCTATTGCTCAGTCTTTGAATTGGTGTCACCCATGGGAATGAAGCCCAACATGTCACTGCTTTCAGGATGAGCAGCATGGCACAACATCAATGTCACTACTCACAGCCCAAAGGTCGTGTTTATGTTCCCCAAACCTCCTGCTATCTCTTCTTTCACCCCAGCAGGATAACCTTCTCATCCTGTCCTGCTGATGTGTTTCTCCAAATTCCGGTTGGTGAACTATATCCAATAGTTATTTCCCACAATTTCTCTTCATCTCTGTCCTAAATGCCCTACCCCATATCCTGACACTGTGACCCCTTGTTCTAGACCTCCCACTCCAGCCAGGGAACAACATTCCTGTATCCAGTCTGTCTGGCCCTTTCAATTAGATCCCCTCTTATGCTTCTAAGTTACAATGTATACAGGCTCAGTCGACCAGACCCCTTCTCATACAACAATCCTGCTATCCCAAGAATTTGCCTGGTGAACGTTTGCTGCATTCGCATCAATGGCAAGTATATCCTTTTTTAGATAAGGAGACAATGGGCACGGTCTGACAAATTTCAGCAGAATCCTGTGTCGAGTGCATATCGCCGGGTGTTTCCCGGCACTCGCAGTGTCAAAAAACACCACACTATGTAACGGGACTCTGTTTCAACCCGGGGCCTCAGCAGAGAACACCCCGTCAAGGCCGCTCTTTGTCCCATTTCCTATACTGAGGACCTCCGCTCACCAGAGCTCCATTTTAAAATGCCATCCCAATCTCTTCAACCCCCCCGACATGGCCCCAGAGACCCCTCAAAGTCGCAACTCACATATAAAAGAGACCTCAGGCCCTCCCGTACCACACCTCACATGGGCAGGGCCCCACCGGGCCCAATCCCCAGGCAAATTGCATTTTTAATTTGGATTTCATTCATTGTCACGTGTTCCGAGGTACAGTGACAAGTATTGTTCTGCGTACAGTCCAGACAGATCATTCCAGACATGAAAGAAACGTAGGAGATACGATAAATACACAACGTAAATACATAGACATCGGGTGAAGCATATAGAGTGGAGTGCTACTCAGTAGAGAAGATGCGTAGAGTGATCAGTTCAGTCCGTAAGAGGGTCATTCAGGAGTCTGGTAACAGCGGGGAAGAACCTGTTTTGAATCTGTTAGTGCGTGTTCTCAGACTTTTGTATGTCCTGCCCGGTGCGGGAAGTTGGAAGAGAGAATAACCTGGGTGGGAGGGGTCTTTGATTATGCTGCCCGCTTTCCCAAGGCAGCGGGAGGTGTAGACACAGTCAATGGATGGGAGGCGGGTTCGTGTGATGGACTGGGCTGTGTTCACGACTCTCTGTAGCTCCTTACAGTCTTGGGCCGAGCAGTTGCCATACCAGGCTGTGCTGCAGCCAGACAGGATGCTTTCTATGGTGCATCTGTAAAAAGTGGTAAGAGTCAATGTGGGCATACTAAATTTCCTTAGTTTCCTGAGAAAGCATAGGCGCTGTGCTGTTGTGCTTTTTAGAGTGACACTAGCTGTTTCTCCCTAATATGCAGACTTGCCAGATACAGATCCCGCCCACAATGGGCGCGGTACAGTTTGAGATGACGTGCAAGATCCTGTTAGACCTTGTGAGACATGGTGGGTCGGATACATCCCAGAAGAGTGATCTCCCGGCATATGCCGGCCACGCCGCTCCCCTGTTCGGGTGCGTCCGTCAGTGTGTTTGTCCGTTAATGTGAAAAAAAAATTGAGTAGAATGGAAAACTGATTCACAATTGATTCCTGAGTGGAATTTCCACCTCTCAGTGTCTGAAACTAACTTCTGATGACCTTCTGTTCTCAGGTTTGTCTCCATGGGACCTGGTTTCCACCCAGCCCTCCCCTCCACCTACCTAGTTTCAATGATTTCTGACTGTAGTCTCAATGTTCCTCACAGGTCTTTATCTCCACCCCTGGTTTCAGGGCACCCGCCTCATCTCCCCCTCTCCTTTTCTGTATCCTTTCAATCTGGTCCCAATTACACTGCAGTCGGTGTGAAGTGTTGACAGTGTGGGAAATCACTCTGACACTCAATCTCGATCCTGACTGATACCTGTTAGTCCTCAGGTATACTGCAGCCAACATGAGGTGTTGACAGTGTGGGACAGTCTCCTCAACAATCCTGATCTCAATCCTGTCTGATACCTGTTAGTCCTCAGTTATACTACATATTGTGCATTGTTGTGATGGGATTTGAGTCACGTTATAAAACGCCGTTTACAAACAGACAAACAATTTGAGGCCTGGGTTATAAAGGGTCACCTTAAGAAAGGAGACACTGTCTTGCTGGTCAATGTCTACACAAAGGTTCAATATCTTCTCCTCAAGTGAGGCCAGCTCCTCTTCAATTCTTCTCAGATTCTCCTCCATTGGTTGCAGATCTTCCTGCTTTTGTCTCCTCAGCTCTTCAATTAAACATTTTTCTTTATAATGAAGGTGTCGATGGATTTTGGTAAATTGTGCGGAGATGTCTTTCTCCAGGGATCCAGTGAGTTCCTGTGACAGTGAGAGAGATCATTTAAACAGCGGGTTGTTAAAGGGTTTCAGTGTTTAAAGGGAACTGAAGTAATCCTCACCTTCAGTTCTGAAATCTTTATCTTCTGCTGCTGTTTTAATTCACTTTGATTTTTCTTTTCATTCTCCATGGAATCCAAGGATGATTTCAGCTGGTCCTAAAAATGGAATCAGATCTCAGCATGATTATTGTAATGTCTGCTGTTTTGGGCGGCATGGTGGCACAGTGGTTAGCATTATTGCTTCACAGCGCCAGGGACCCGGGTTCGATTCCCAGCTTCGGAGCCCCCCCCAGCTACACCGAGGATCGGTGGCAGTTTTGAGCTGAATTTTTGGGCGTAAAACATCACCATTCCCACACCAGCGTGAGGACATAGCCTCAGAATCGGAGAATCGAGCCCTCTGTACTTGCTTCCTTAATAATGGATTTAAAAAAATTTTTTTTAGAGTACCCAATTATTTTTTTTTTCAATTAAGGAGCAATTTAGCGTGTCCACTCCACCTACCCTGCACATCTTTGGGTTGTAGGGGTGAAACCCATTCAGACATGGGGAGAATGTGCAAACTCCACACGGACAGTGACCCAGGGCTGGGATTCAAACCCGGGTCCTCAGCACCATAGGCAGCAGTGCTAACCACTGCATCACGTGACGCCTGTAATGGATTTTAATAATGTCCCAAAGATAAATGTCAAAATAACTGGCTTATAGTTTCCTACTTTCTGCCTCCCTCCCTTTTTGAATAATTAGCATTTGTCCAATCCCCTGGAATGTTTCCCACATCCAGGGAATTTTGGAATATTATAATCTGAAATAAAGTAAACTTAGATAAATCTACATTGCACTACAGTAATAATGGAAACACTGTCTGTAATAAAGGAAACTTACGTAAAGCTACATTACGTTACAGTAATAGTGGGAACACTGTCTGCAATGAAGGAAACTTACGTAAAGCTACATTACACTACAGTAATAGTGGAAATACTGCCTGTAATAAAGGAAACTTACATAAAGATACATTACACTACAGTAATAGTGGAAACACTGTCTGCAATAAAGGAAACTTACATAAAGATACATTACACTACAGTAATAGTGGAAATACTGCCTGTAATAAAGGAAACTTACATAAAGATACATTACACTACAGTAATAGTGGAAATACTGCCTGTAATAAAGGAAACAGATAAAGCTACATTACACTACAGTAATAGTGGAAACACTGTCTGTAATAAAGGAAATTTACATAAAGCTATGTTGCATTACCGTAACGGTAGCAACACAGCTGGTAATGAAGAAAACTTACATAAAGCTACATTACACGACAATAATGGTGGAAACAGTCTGCGATGAAGGAAACCTACATCAACCAAATTACACTCAATGCAAAGGGAAAGTCGCCAGAGTCCCAGATGGGCGGCATGGTGACACAGTGGTTAGCACAGTTGCTTCACAGCACGAGGGACCCAGATTCAATTCCAGCCATGGGTCACTGTCTGTGTGGAGTTTGAATGTTCTCCCTGTGTCTGTGTGGTTTTCTCCGGATGCTTTGGTTTCCTCCCACATTCCAAAGATGTGCGGGTTAGGTGGCTTGGCCGTGATACCACCTCCCAGAACAGGCGCTGGAATGTGGCGACTAGGGGCTTTTCACAGTAACTTCATTTGAAGCCTACTTATGACAATAAGCGATTTTCATAAATTGTCCCTTAGTGTCCCCGAATGTGCAAGTTTGTCTATGGGGTTACAGGGATGACAGGGGAGTGGACATGGGTAGGGTACTCATTTGAAGGGTTGGTGCAGACTCAATGGGCTGAATGGCCTCCTTCTGCACTGTAGGGATTCTATGATTCTATGACCATAGGCTGCTTTCCCCTTTGAGCGGAGAGCTGACTGGTGGTGTTTTAACATGATGACCACCACAGCTCAGGCGAGGGGCAAGGTTGAGAAGGCAGACCTTCACAAATAACATTAAACAACAGTAATAGTGGATACAGTCTGTAATAAAGGAAACTTACATCGAGTTAGATTATACTACAGTGGGGTGTCAAACTCAAATACACCGTGGGCCAAAATTTAAAAATCGGGACAAGTCGAGGGCCGGACTGGTTCAATGTTTTTTTTGCAAAACTTATTGAAATGAACTTATTGAACCTGGAATTAATAAAGCTTAGGTTATTGCCTATAAAAAGAACATTAAATATTAAATAAATAAAAAAATTAGTTGCATTTATTTCTTATTGCTTTATCTGGAGCTTTTCCAGAGTAATTTCTAATGAAAACATTTTCCACAGGCCAACACTTTGTGATTCACACTATACCTGAATAAACTCGGCATCAGCCATATCATACGCCATAGGCGCTTCAATTGCTGGGGCCAGCTTTAATAGTACAGTAATTAGATATTATTAGGGCAGCACGGTGGCCTAGTGGTTAGCACAACCGCCTCACGGCGCTGAGGTCCCAGGTTCGATCCCGGCTCTGGGTCACTGTCCGTGTGGAGTTTGCATGTTCTCCCCGTGTCTGCGTGGGTTTCGCCCCCCACAACCCAAAAATGTGCAGAGTAGGTGGATTGGCCACGCTAAATTGCCCCTTAATTGGAAAAAATAATTGGCTAATCTAAATTTTTTAAAAAAGTAATTAGATATTATCTCGCGGGCCAAAGATAATTCCACCGCGGGCCGGATTTGGCCCGCGGGCCTTGAGTTTGACATATATGTACTACAGGATATAGTGGGACACAGTGTGTAATGAAGGAAAGTTACATAAAGCTTAACAGTGGTTTGCACTGTTGCTTCACAGCATCAGAGTCCCGGGTTCGATTCCCGCTTAGGTCACTGTCTGTGCGGAGTCTGCACGTTCTCCCTGTGACTGTGTGGATTTCTTCAGGGTGCTCCAGTTTCCTCCCACAAGTCCCGAAAGACGTGCTGTAAGGTGAATTGGACATTCTGAATTCTCCCTCTGTACCCGAGCAGGTGCCGGAATGTAGAGACTCGGGCTTTTCACAATAACTTCATTGCAATGTTAATGTAAGCCTACTTGTGACAATAAAGATTATTATTATAACAAATGAAACGTTCAGAAAGCTACATTACCCTACAGTAATGGTGGAACACAATCTGTCATAAAGGAAACATACATAAAGCTACATTACACTACAGTAATAACGGAAACACTGTCTGTAATAAAGGAAACTTACACGAAGCTACATTATCTATCCTAATACTGGTAACACAATCTGTAATAAAGGAAACTTACATAAAGCTGCATTATCTGCAGTAATATGGAAACACAGCCTGTAATGCAAGAAATTTGGATTTCACACTGCTATGCAGCTTGTCCTGGTGTCTTCAGGAAATGAAGATTAATCCCCAGGATTTCGCTGGCAGTGACCCAGGAGAAAAATCATCGGAAGGAACATGGAAAAAAGTCAGTGTTCATCATTTTCTTGGAAAACTTGTTTTCATTTTAAAAATCAGGATGCAGGCATTGATTGACAGTAAAATAAAATCATCCAATCAGCTGATGACGGTTCTGTTCATTGTCCAATTGGTTGTGAAGACAATGCTGATGAGGCTGGGGGAGGGGTTTAGAGTCAGAAACTGGTGTGACGCTTTCTCCAGTGAAAGGTTCAATTACAGTGCGTTCCCACCACAACAGAAATAATGTCAACACAGCCTGTAATGAAGTGAGCTGTAACCTGGAGCTGTAATAATATAAAGAGGCTGTAAGGCGTTTCACACACTTTTAACACATTATCCCTCAGATTTCTCACTGCCAGATGTCAGTACTGAGCTGCCTGTCAGCAATAGGACAGAGCAACATTTGTCCATTAATTTATTACAGCCCAATAAACACTATGAACAGGTAACCCTGAGTGTCCCCTTACCTTGTACTGTTCAACTGCCATTTGCAGATGTAGGAATTTGTGGGCTGAATGTGAGGAAGAATCTAGACAATTGACACAGATCAGAATCTCATCCACCTCACAGAACAGGATGAGCTTCTCCCGGTGTTCCTCACACAGTGACTGCTCCCTCTCTGTGTCCTCTCTCAGATTCCCCCCCTGTTCCTCACACAGAGAGCGATCCTGCTCCAGTTTCAGCTCCAGCTGCCTGGTTTTCTCACAGAGATTGACCAACACCTTGTTACTGGTGAAACTCCTCCTGGGGAGAACCTGCTGACATTCCGGACAGGACACAGCCTGACGCTGCTTTCCCCAAAACTGCTGGATACAGGATTTACAGAAGTTGTGTTCACAGTCCAGCCTCACCGGCTCCACAAACACAGACTGACAGACGGAGCAGGTTAAATCCTCACTCAGGTTTAAGACGTGTTTACTGACGGCCATCGCTGTTGCTACTGCTTGTTCTGTTATTCATTTAAGTTTCAGTTTCAATTCCCAGGATATCATAAGATTCACTTCACACCCTGTGCTCTTAAAGGGGCACTGTCACCCAGCCAGATTTTCTGGCAAAAGAAAATCTTTCAAAGTCCATTACAGAAGGTAACGGCGGCGTAATTCTTGGATCTGGGGGTCAGATTGAAGATGAAAATCTGGGGTGTTTAGGAATTTGAACAGGGATTCATCCACGTGATGTGACAGAAAGACAAGAGGAGAATGATTTTCTCATTACCCCAGTCATAAATCCCACTTTACAAATATTCCTGCTTGAAAAATATTTTATTGAGGCATTTATATATTTACACATCAAACACAATAATAAAACAAAACAAGCCAACATGGCTGCAAATAACCAACTCAAATAAATACCTAACGCCCCACCATCCCATGCTCATATCCCCTACCTCCCCATTTTATCCACTCCCACCGCTCTGCTGGCATCTTAACTGTTCTCAAAGAAGTCGATGAATGGCTGCCATCTCCGGGCAAACCCCTCCACAGACACTCTCAGGTGAACTTTATTTTTCCTCGGCTGAGATTCTCTGTCAGATCACTGACCCACAACCCCCGGTTTCAGGGGCCCCGAGTCCCTCCATTCTAATAATATCCGTCACCGGGCTACCAGGGATGCAAAGGCCAAAATATTGGCCTCTTTTGCCGTCTGGACTCGGTATCACCTTTAACTTCAGTATCTCCGACATAATGACGGCAAACCCCTGCCAGAATCCCCCAAGCTTCGGGCAAGCCCAAAACATGATTCGCGGGCCCACCCACACCTGTCTTCCACCCCTTCAAAAACCTTGCTCATCCTGGCCACCGTCATGTGCGGCCTGTGGCCCACCTTAAACTGAATAAAGCTAAGCCTAGTGCATGATGAGGATGCATTCATCCTCCTCAGAGCCTCCTCCCACAGCCCAACCTCCAACTCCCAACCCAACTCTTCCTCCCACTTACGCTTCACTACTCCTATTGGGACTCCCTCCCAATCCGTCAACTCCTTGTAAATTTCTGACACTTTACCCTCCCACACCCCTGTCCATGACGCCATCTTGTCCTGCAGCCCCTGGGGAAACAACGGTACCTGCTTCCGGACAAAATCCCTCACCTGCAAATACTGCAACCCATTCCCGATGGGCAGTTCAAACTCCGCCACAAACCCCTCCAAGCTCGGAAAGCTGCCCCCAACAAATAGATCCCCAAACTGCTCAATCCATGCTCGTTGCTACCCCCGAAACCCCCCATCCACCCCCTCCCCCCCAGGACAAACCAGTGATTCCTACAGATCGGTGCCCAAACAGAGGCCTGTCCAGCCTCAGGTGCTTCCGCCACTGTCCCCGCACCCTCCGGGGCGTCACCACTACCGGGCCTGTGGAGTAGCTGGCCAGTGAGAACGGCAGAGGCGCCGTCAACAGTGCCCCCAAACTCATGTCTTTACAAAAGGCTGTCCCCATCCGCTCCCATACCGACCTGTCCACCATTATCCACTTCCTCACCATGGCTATATTCACTGTCCAGTAGTAGTTCATTAGATTTGGAAGAGCTAATCCGCACCCCCCGCCCTCCCCACCACCCTCGACCCTGCTCCAACTGCACCTTCTTCACCCGCAGGGCTTCACCGCCCAAATAACCCCCAAAATTAGCTCATTCACTCTCCTGCAAAAAGCCCTAGGAATGAAGATCGGGAGATTCTGAAACACAAACAAGAACCACGGGAGAACTGTCATCTTCACCGACTGCACCCGTCCCGCCAGTGACAACGGGAGCACCCCACCTCCTAAAATCCCCCTTCATCTGTTCCAGCAACCAAACCAGATTCAGCTTGTGCAGCTGCTCCCACCCCTCCATTACCTGAATACCCAAATACCGAAAGCTCGCCCCCACTACTCTTGACGGCAGCTGCCCCAGCCACTTCTCCTGCCCCCTCGCTTGAATCGGAAAAACCTCGCTCTTCTCAATATTCAATTTGTGCCCTGAGAACTGGCCAAATTGCTCCAAAATACTCATAATCCCCCAATACTTTCCAATGGGTTCAAAATATAAAGCAGCAAGCCTTCCGCGTGCAGCAAAACCCAATGTTCCGCCCCCCCCGTACTATCCCCTGCCAGCCATTGACATTCTCAGCGCCTTTGCCAATGGCTCTATAGCCAAGGCAAAGAGCAGTGGGGAGAGTGGACATCATTGCCTTGTCCCCTGATGCAACCTGACATATTCCAAACCGACCCGGGTCGTCCACACTCGCTACCGCCGCCCAGTACAACAGCCAGACCCAATCCACAAGCCCCTGCCCAAACCCAAACTGCCCCAGCACCTCCACAAATAGTCCCAGCCCATCCGGTCGAAGGCCTTCTCCGCATCTATGGCGAACACACTTCGTTCCCTCCGGGGGCATCATTATAACATTCAACAACCGCCTGATGTTGGCCAACAAATGCCTCCCCTTAACAAACCCCATCTGGTCCTCCCATATCACCCCCGGCACACAGTCCTCAATCCTCGAGGCCAAGATCTTGGCCAGTAATTTGGCGTCCACATTTAACAGCAAAATTGGACAGTGTTATGGGCCAGGGTTTAGAGAACCCCAAAGTGTATCATGGAGTTCACCTGACCCAAAACTTTTAATAGATTGTGGTATGGGGAGCACACGGCCCACTCTACAGGTGTGGCACAGCAGAAGCGGAAAAGTATATTTTAAAGCAAAACAATGTTTATTCTATGAACTCAAGTTAACCTTTTTAAAACATACAGTGAACATCTTAGCAACCATGAATTCAAATACAACCCCCAAAGAATACAACACTAAGTAATCCTTAATAAATTCCCAAACAACATCCAGAAGATGACAGTGACAGTGGAAGTGATGGACGCGATTGCCATTTGTTGCCTTAAGTATAAAGACAGACCACAGATTGCCAGAGTTGTGGATAAGACCAGCACGGGTTTCAGCGTACATTGGTTGGCTGGTTCATATAGTGGCTCTTGGACAGAGGTTAAATGCAGAGAGGGCCGCAACCTGGTGCCTTGGGGTGACAGTATCAAACAGTCGGATATCATTTACAAAACAATTGCTCTGACGCGTGCAAATAAGCTGACTAACAAAGTAGTTTAGACTTTACGATCACTGTATGCAGCAAAGGGGGGATCCTCCTGCTAACAGAATGCAGCCAAATTCACAGCAGTGAGGAGAATAAACTTGGGGCTTTTGACCGGGATTCTCCGAACCCCGCTGGGTTGGAGATTCACCAGGGGGTCGGCGTAAATCCCGCCCCCGCCGGCTGCCGAATTGTCCGGCACCGGGGTTTTGGCGGGGGCGGGAATCGTGGGACGCCGAACAGCGGCTGCTGGCAGCGGCCCCCCCCCCCCCGGCAATTCTCCGCCCCGCAATGGGCCGAGTGGCCGCCCATTTTCGGCGGGTCCCTCCAACGTAAATCAGGTCCTTACCGGCGGCACCTGGCTCCACGAGCAGTCTGAAAAGTCGTCGCGGGGGGCGTGGGGGGGATCTGGCCCCGGGGGTGGGGGGGGGCTCCACGGTGGCCTAGCCCACGATCAGGGCCCACCGATCCGCGAGCGGGCTTGTGCTGTGGGGGGCACTCTCCCTCTGCACCGGCCGCTATGAACCTCTGCCATGGTCGGCGCAGAGTAGAACCCCCCAGCGCATGTGCTGGGATGGCGCCAGCACACACTGGCACTCTCGCGCATGTGCCAACTCACGCCGGCTGGGGGAGGCCCTTAGGTGCCAGTTGGCATGGCGCGAAGCCCAAGCACTCTGGCGCCAGCCTAGCCCCTGAAGCTGCAGAGGATTCCACACCTTTGGGGCAACCCAACACTGGAGTGGTTCACGCCACCCCTCGGCGCCCGTATGGCCCGCCCTGCCGCTTTGCAGAGAATCCCGCCACACACTCTGACAACACTTATAAAAAGAGTGGTTCCACATTCTGCAAAACTCTACTGGGATCCAGACAAGAGACAGACGAGAAGGGGCGATTGTCAGATACCATTTTCTCGTGGGAGCCTCCTTCAATGTTGTGCAGCCAAATCTTCTCAATTGATTTTAACTCCCACTGTGTGAGAGTTTAACAAAACAAAAAATTGTTTATATCTTGGAAAATGAATTCTGTTTAAAAATGAAAGTTACGTTATTTCCATATTCATAGACCGCCCCCTTAACTCTCCTCAACCCCCCCCCCCCCCCCCGCTCAAACACTATCGCAGAGCAAACACCAACACCAACATTTAAAGACCGAAAACAAAGAAAAGAGCAACCACCCCTCACCCATAGAAGAACACAGGACAATGGCCCCCAAAGAAAAAAGAACACCTCCTCCAAAGTTCAATGTCCTCATTCTCCTGCCAGTTCATTATCCCTCAAAAACTCCACCACTTTATCCAGTGTCCCAAAGTAAAATTCTCTCCTCTTGGCCAGCTCCGCACCCAGTTTCTGGTGCACGCAGAGTTCACTGCCCTCCAAGGTACATCGCCTCATCTGCTTGGCCCACCTCAGGATCCACTCCTTCTCCAGAAACTGATGCAACCGCGCCACCATCGCCCTCGGCAGCTCGTTACCCGGCAGCTTCCTCATCAGTGCCCTGAGCGCCCGGTTCACCTCCATGGGCCATTCAAAGGCCCCCCTCTCACAGCAACTTCGCGAACATCCTGGCCACGTACAAGCCATCGGCCGCTCCCTCAATCCCCTCCGGCAACCCCACGATCCTCAGGTTCCGTCTCCGGGAACAGTTCTCCAGGTCTTCCACCTTCTCCTGTAGCCACATCTGAATGTCCCGCATCACCCCCAGCTTGACTGCCATTGTGGTCAATTTTCCTCATGCTCCCCTCCCATCTCCTCCACCTTCTGGATCGCCTGGCTTTGAGAATCCAGCCTCACCTTCACGCGGTTGATCCCCACCAGTACAGAATGTCTTCAGATTTGTGGGGGTGAATTAATGTGCTTTAAAAACATTAGAAGATGTGACAATTTCCTCCATTTGTTGATCAGGTTATCTTGCATATTGTTTGTCTCCCATTTCTTAATTGCAACAACCCTCATGTAAGGCTGTGATTGTCTGTGCATATTTCAACACCCTAGCTGCTGCTCTCACCTGCCACTCCAAATAAATCCAAATTTTGCACCTACATCCTGTATCAATCCCAAACTAATCACATTACTCCACTCACTCCCCATAGCCCTGTCGCAATCCCATACACGTCCCACTGCCCCTCTCTCCCCATAGCCCAGTATCAATCCCAAACTAATCCCACTGCCCCACTCTCTCCATAGCCCTGTATCAATCCCAAACTAATCCCACTGCCCCATTCTCCCCCATAGCCCTGTATCAATCCCAAACTAATCCCACTGCTCCACTCACTCCCCATACCCTTGTATCAATCCCATACACATCCCACTGCTCCACCCTCTCCCCATAGCCCTGTATCAATCCCAAACTAATCACATTACTCCACTCACTCCCCATAGCCCTGTGTCAATCCCATACGTGTCCCACTGCCCCACTCTCTCCCCATAGCCCAGTATCAATCCCAAACTAATCCCACTGCCCCATTCTCCCCCCATAGCCCTGTACCAAACCCAAACTAATCCCACTGCCCCTCTCTCCCCATAGCCCTGTATCAATCCCAAACTAATCCCACTGCTCCACTCTCTCCCCATAGCCCTGTATCAATCCCAAACTAATCCCACTGCGCCACTCTCTCCCCATAGCCCTGTACCAAACCCAAACTAATCCCACTGCCCCACTCTCTCCCCATAACCCAGTATCAATCCCAAGCTAATCTTACTGCCCCATTCTCTCCCTATAGTTCCGTATCAATCCCAAACTAATGCCACTGACTAGATCTCTCTCCTAATATTTTTCTTTTTATGATCCATTTTATTTATTGTTTATGCGTATGTAGTGTACTTCACTATTTCTTTCCACATTCCTTGATAGTTGAATTTTTGTTCTCATTTCTAATGTTTTATTTACTTCTTTTCACATGCTCTTGAATTCTTTGCCTTCTGACCCACAGAGTTCTGATCCCCCAGCAGAGGAAACACAAGGTGCCAAAGATCCTGAACCCTCCCCAGCAGGAATCCATGGGGATAGAACCCAGTGCTGTGAGCACCAACCTGACCCACAGCAGTGCCCAGTCAACCTGCCCCCAGGTGCCCAGAGTTATTGTAGCAGCAACACCTTTATCCAGGGGTGGGCAAACTACGGCCCGCAGGCCGCATGCGGCCCGCCAAAGGTCTTTATGCGTCCCACCAAGATCAAGTCAAAAAAAAAATGTTTTTTTATATGGTTAATGTGGGGGGCTGTTGGGTTACTGGTATAGGGTGGATACGTTGACTTGAGTAGGGCGATCATTGCTCGGCACAACATCGAGGGCCGAAGGGCCTGTTCTGTGCTGTACTGTTCTATGTTCTATATGAGGCGCCCAGAATCATAACCGGGTGAAGCGCCATTTTTGAAAAGTAGAGATAAAGAGGGCTAAAGGCAGGATGCCGCCGGGGGAAGCGCTGAGGTATATGCCGCACGCTAATTGGTTACAACCGGGACTATTAATACTATGCGGCCCTTTAAAATTGTGAATTTCTGAATGTGGCCCTTGCACGGAAAAGTTTGCCCACCCCTGCCTTTATCTATGCTGATTGTGTTCACTCCCGACCTGGTAAACAGGCCCCACCCACTCAATGGCCATGACCACTGACAACCCTCCTTACTGGTCACCCCCACTCCCTTGTTCCCCTCACTCCAAGCACCATTCACTCCCAGACCCGCCAATCACTTGACAATCCTGTGAAAAGTCTACTGCCTTATATTTAATCACAGTGCTTTATTGAGGATTTTTATAGGTTTATAAAGAAAGGTGTCATTTCTATTCTAGCAGCAAAACACATTACAATTAAACATCTACAATCGAGGTACAATTTAGAATTGATCCACATCGAAAAAGACCATCGTCTGACTCCCACAATCTGATCCTTAACATGCAATCAAAGTCCCCGCCCAGAATAACCCTTAATAATAACAACAACAATTTGTGTTCAGGTATTGCCTTTAATATAATGAAAATGACCAAGGCACTTCACAGAAGCATTATGGAACAGAGAATGGGACCTAGTCACATGAGGAGATATCACCTCACATGACCGTATGATTGGTCAATGAGCTGGATTTTAAGGAGTCTTAACAGAGGAAAGCAGAGATGGTGAGGCAGAGGGCGGGAAATCCCAGAGCTTGGGGCCGAGGCAGAACCAACAATGGTTCAGAGATTCATCAAAGTTAGGGCCTCACAGAGTCTAGATGTAGAAGGATGTAGCTATCCCAGAGGGATGTGGGGCTAAAGGAGATTCCAGAGAGGGGAAGAGCCAGGAAGGAATATGAAAACAAGGATCAGAATTTTTAAAATCAAGTTTGCAGATGACACAAAGGTTGGTGGAATTGCGGATAGCAATGAGGACTGTCAGAGGATACAGCAGGATTAAGATAGTTTGGAGACTTGGGCGGAGAGATGGCAGCTGGAGTTTAATCTGGACAAATGTGAGGTAATGCATTGTGGAAGGTCTAATGCAGGTAGGGAATATACAGTGAATGGTAGAACCCTCAAGAGTATTGACAGTCAGAGAGATCTAGGTGTACAGGTCCACAGGTCACTGAAAGGGGCAACACAGGTGGAGAAGGTAGTCAAGAAGGCATACGGCTTGCACGCCTTCATTGGTCGGGGCATTGAGTATAAAAATTGGCAAGTCATGTTGCAGCTGTATAGAACCTTAGTTAGGCCACAATTGAAGAATATAGTGTTCAATTCTGGTCGCCACACTACCAGAAGGATGTGGAGGCTTTAGAGAGGGTGCAGAAGAGATTTACCAGGATGTTGCTTGGTATGGAGGGCATTAGCTAGGAGGAGAGGTTGAATAAACTTGGTTTGTTCTCACTGGAACGACGGAGGTTGAGTGGCGACCTGATAGAGGTTTACAAAATTATGAGGGGCAGAGACAGAGTGGATAGTCAGAGGCTTTTCCCCAGGGCAGAGGGGTCAAGTACTATGGGGCATAGGTTTAAGGTGCGAGGGCAAGGTTGAGAGTAGATGTACGAGGCAAGTTTTTTACACAGAGGGTAGTGGGTACCTGGAACTCGCTGCCGGAGGAGGTGGTGGAAGCAGGGGCGACAGTGACGTTTAAGGTGCATCTTGACAAATATATGAATAGGATGGGAATAGAGGGGTACGGACCCCGGAAGTGCAGAAGATTTTAGTTTAGAAGGGAAGCATGGTTGGCACAGGCTTGGAGGGCCGAAGGGCCTGTTTCTGTGCTGTACCTTTCTTTGTTATTTGTTCTTTGTTCACACTGGTCCAGTCCACAGAAAGGACAAGGTTATGATGAGCTGTCTTTGGGTCCAGGGTCAGTGAGGCTGGAACTGGGGAAATAAAAAAATGCATCACGATAAATATATAAAACTGAGGAAGGTACATGGAAACAGATTAATATTAGCTTCCCCAAGCCGCCAGAAATAGACAGGGCCCACAGATCACACCGGCCAAATTCCAGTGCCTGGGAACAACCGAGGGCCATAGTTGCCAAGCTGCACCAGTACCAAGACCGGAAAAGAATCCTAAACAGGGCTAGACAAAATCCTGTTAATGGGAAGGGTACCCGATCAGGATCCAGCAGGACATTGGGACAGAACTGGTCAAGAGCCGGGTGGAATTCAACAGAGCAAAGGCAGCCCTGTACAAAAACGGGATGAACTTTGGAATGATGTACTCAGCCAAAATATGGGTCGCCTTCCAGGACAGGGAACACTACTTCACTGCACCTGCGGATGTGGATGAAGTTGTCCAAAAATATTTGGGAAGACAGCTGCAAAGCCTGAGATGAAGCGGGCACCCTGTAAAACTGAGACATTAACAGACAATTTGCACGGGACTGTATTGCCTGGATCTGAATGTGAGAGCTAAGGCTCAGATAGGTGGGGACGAGGAGGAGGAAGAGAGAGAAGGCAGATAGCGGGCGAACGAGAGGCTTAGACCGACCCCAGGAGGGGGGTCACCACACTAGTGGGAAGGTTGCACCTGGAGGTATGCGCGAAGAGTGGGCGGCGGCACAACTCCCGCTGGGGGAGAGAGTACCTGGCGACAAGGGGGATGAACACCATCAAAGAGTTAAGGGTGTAAACAGGGGCGGGGGAGGGGGAGTGCAGGGAAGGAGGGACAACAACAGGGACAGACCGGAAGGGTGAACAAAGGGACAAGTTGTGGGAGAGGGGGGGGGGGGGGGGCTCTAGGCTGGCTACGACAGATCACACATGGCAGCAAGGAACATGAAAGCACCGCGCACAGTCACTTTGGAGGGGTCCCAAACAAAGGGAAACCTCGGAGTGCAGGGATCCCGCTTAGTGATGAGTACAGTGGCCCACAACAAAGGGAGTGCAGGGACACATCCACAAGGTAAGTATCGTTGATCCTGCAGGAGGGGACAAAAACCCCCATCTGGATAGTCACCTGGAACGTCAGGGGATTTAACGGCCCAGTGAAAAGATCCATAGGGCCGATTCTCCCAAAAGAGAACAAAGTCCCCCTAGCGAACATGTTTAGCCGCGTATTTCTGGGCGCTCGCAGTGCAGAGAAACACACGGCCATTCAATGCGACTCACATTGCATAAGGGGCCTGAACGTGGAACACGCGGCCGAGATTGCACATAGCCCTGTTTTGTACAGCGAGGAGCTCAGCCTGTCGGAACTCCCCAGTGAAGCGAGCTATCAGGACGCTATTTTTCAATGACGTCCCGATCTTCGACGCTCCCGAAACGATCCCTGACCTCCCCCCCCCCCCCACTCCCCCACCCAGCCCAAACGCACTATGGGAGGGTCCCTGTCCACCCCCCATCAAGACCCATGCCAGGCACCCATGGCCCAATCATGTACAAAATGCAAGCTTGGCACCTTGGCAGTGCCAACCTGGTACTCTGGCAGTGGCCATGCCAACTGGCAATGCCACCTGGGTACCTTGGCACTGCTATGCTGACGCTGCCAGGGTGCCCAGGTGGCACTAGCAGTGCCAGGACAACACCATGCCCGAAGTGCATGCAGCTGGGGGCATCTGATCCTTGGGAAACCCCCATGAATGCCGTTTCATCTGGTCCCCATTTGTGGGGACCAGTGCTGAATGGCACTTGCCCAAGGTCCCCGAGGAAAATGGGATGAATCCCAAAGCCTCAGGTACCTCAGGACTCTGTACATTAGAATGAGGCTAACTGCCTCTCTTTAATATGCAAATTTGCCAAAAAGCAATCGTATTTACATTGCAACGTCACGCAAAATCAAGTTGGATGTCGTGAGGCGTGGTGAGACGGCTAGATCCTGGGAGCCGGATCTCCCGGCTTTCACCGGTCATGCTGTGCCGCGGCAAACTGCTTTTCGGACACAGCGTGGCCTTTGGATCGCGCCCATAGTCTTCACCCACCTGAAAAGTATGAAGGCCGACATAGTCTTCCTCCAAGAGACATACCTGAGGGAGGACTGACTGCCTCATACGAAATGGCTTTGTGGGTCAGACCTACTATTCTTGCTACGGGACAAGAGGTAGAGGTGTAGCCATACTACTTAATAAGAGGACGGTGTTTACAGTGAAGAAGAGGATTACGGACCCAAGGGGATGGTATGTCATGGTCAGCTGTGCCCCAGTCAACATGTATGCTCCCAACTGGGATGATGCAGAGTTCATAAAGAAGACCATGGTGGAAATCCTCGACATCGGCACACCAACTCATCATGGGGTTGACTCTTTAACTGCGTACAGGACCCACGGATAGTACGAACCCCAAATCAGAGAAAACAACAAACACTGCGAAGGAACTTTCATGAAACAAATGGGGACAGTGGACCAGTGGAGGTTCACACACCCTGGGTGATGGTGTTCTCCTTCTTCTCCTAGGCACTGAAAGTATATACCCAGATTGGATAGTATTATAGTGGTTAAATCAGTGTTTCCAGGGGTAGTAAGCGCAGAACTCTCCGCAATCGTAATCTCCGACCACTATTTGGATGTGAGGTTGGAGACGGGCTGTGCCCAGCTCCCCCCATGGAGACTGGACATGGACCTCCTGGCTGATAGGCCTTTTGAGAAACAACATCACAGGTCATAGACAGATACATTACCAAGAACCAGAATGGGAGGTGCTAAAGGCTGTGATCAGGGGGGAGATTAGCGCTTACAAAGCACGCAGAGACAGGAAGGAGAGGGCGGCTGGACAACTGCTAGTCGACTCCATACTGGGGGTAGGCCAGTGATACTCCGAAGCCCCGAGCGCAGAACCCCTGCGGAGAGGCTACGAATGGACTTTGAGCTGCTATCTACCAGGAAAGTAGAGCACCAACTCTGCCAGACATGGGAATCTTCAACGAACACGAAGACATAGCCAGCCACCAGCTGAGAAAGCAGGCAGCCACGAGGGAAATAGCGCAGATCAGGGGCAATAATGGCAGTGTGGTAGCCCAACCAGAAATGGTCAACAAAACATTCAAGGCCTTCTACCGGGGGGTATACAGCTCCGAACCCCCCGAAGGGAATTCGAGGATGAAACAGATCCTCGATGGACTGGACATACCAGTTTTGGGGAGGAAAGGAAAAGGGGGCTGGAAGCAACTCTCAACTGGGGGGGGGGGGGGGGGAAGAGGGGGGGGGGGGGGGGGGGGGGGGAGTCATGGAGAGCATTAACTCTATGCAGATGGGGAAGGCGCCAGGACCAAATGGATTCCCGGTAGACCTCTACAAACAATTTGTGACAGCACTGGCTCTACACTCACTAGTAAGGGGCACTCTGCCACCAACACTAGCTCAAGCCTCAATCTCACTGATATCCAAGAAAGACAAAGACCCGATTGAATGCTGTTTCTACAGACCCATCTCACTACTGAATATAGGTACGAAAATCCTGCCAAAGTCCTGGCCACATGGCTGGAGAATTGCGTACCAGAGGTGGTCGCAGAAGGCCAGGCGGGCTTTATTAAGGGTAGGCAGCCAACACTGAACATCAGGCGCCTGCTGAATGTGACAATGACCCCATCTGGGGAAAGACAACCAGAGGTGATCATCTCCCTGGACACAGAAAAGGCCTTCGACAGAGTCGCGTGGAGATACCTCATAGAGGAACTGAAGTGGTTCGGGCTTGGAACAGGGTTCATGTCCTGGGTGAAACCATTGTAAAATGCTCCCACGCGTGCGTGCGGACTAACACCACCAGTTCTGAATACTCCCAGCTGCAAAGAGGCGCAAGGCAGGGATGCCCGCTGTTCCCGCTTCTGTTCGGCCTGGCAATTGAACCACTGCCGATCGCCCTCAGAGCAGCAAAAAGCTGGAGGGGGCAGAGAGGGGACAGAGAACACAGCATCTCACTCTATGCGGATGACCTGCTCCTCTATGTCTTGGACCCCCAAGTCAGCATGGAAGGAATCATGAAACTCCTGAAAGAGTTTGGAGACTTCTCGGGCTACAAACTCAACCTGAGCAAGAGTGAAATTTTCTCAGTGAACCCAGTGAAGGGAGAGGGGCAGAGCTGGAGGGAATGCAGTTCAAACAAGCCCAGAACAAATTCCACTCCCTGGGGATCCAAATAGCCCACCACTGGACACAGACCCTCAAATGGAACCTGAAGATTCTGGTGGAGGAAGTAAAAACTGATCTTGCCATTTTTGGGGTGATGGGGGGCGGGGGGGGGGGGGGGGGGGGGGGGTGAGAACCCCCCACAGCGGAAAGTGAGGGGATGGGTGAAGGTGCCTGGGAGCCGAGTGGTTAAAGGTGGAGGGGAGTCCCCCACAGGGACATCCCTCCGAGCCCTAGCCATGGCTGCACTCCCAAACCGCCAACCAAACACTCAAAAGCCCAGTGGTGGGGCGGCATGTGGCGCAGTGGTTAGCATTGGGACTGCGATGCTGAGGACCCGGGTTCGAGTCCCGGCCGTGGGTCACTGTTCGTGTGGAGTTTGCACATTCTCCCGGTGTCTCTGCGAGGGTTTCACCCCCACAACCCAAAGATGTGCAGGTAGCTGGATTGGCCACGCTAAATTGCCCCTTAATTGGAATAGAAAAATAATTGGCTACTCTAAATTTTTTTTTTTTAAAGCCCAGTGGTGGTAGCCACACCATACATGGTGCTAATTGAGGAGGCAACACTTCGGCCTGACCGAGATGTCCACCATGGCCCCAATCTGTAACAACCGCAGGTTCACGGCAGCAGCAATGGACGCCACCATTAAAAAATGAAGACAAGATGGAGGTGGAGGGGAGGGGCGTTATCAGTTAGCGAATTGTACACAATTCTAGCAACGCTGGAAGAACTTATGGAAAGGTATCAACAGCCAAAAGAAATAGACTAAAACATATACAACTTAAAAACTTAAAACCTTCTTCTGTAGGGAAATGATGACGTATCCATGGACACCGAAACACTCACTGGTGGAGGAACTGTTGGACCCGGGCGACCTAGGGAAAGGAAACTACGGTGACCAATATGGACGACTGGTGGAGGAGGCATGCTCCCCCCCAGGACAAGATGAGAGAAAAGTGGGAGGAAGAACTAGGGATAGAGGTAGGGGTGGGCTCTGGATTGAAGAATTGCACAGGGTGAACTCCACCTCCATATACAGGGGGCTAAGCCTAATGCAACTAAAGGTGGTGAACAGAGCGCACCTAACCAGAACCCGAATTAACAGGATTATTCCGGAGGTGGAGGAGAAATATGAATGGTCGCACCCACATGTTCTGGGTCTGTCCCAGACTTGTCGGGTTCGGCATGACCTTCTTTGAGGCAATGTCCAAGGTTGTGGGGGCGAGGGTGGAGTCATGCCCAAATGTGACGGTTTTCAGGGTTCAGACCTGCCAGATCTTTTCATGGGGAGGGGGTCGACGCCCTTGTCTTTGCTTCCCTTATCGCACGTCGGGGAATCCTGCTAGGCTGGCGATCGGCAGCACCACCCAAAGCTGCAGACTGGCTGGCCGACTTGTCGGGATGCCTCCAGCTGAAGAAAATAAAATTTACCATCCATGGGATGGAAGAGGTTGGAGGCCATTCACCAACAGCACGGTAGCATTGTGGATAGCACAATTGATTCACAGCTCCAGGGTCCCAGGTTCGATTCCGGCTTGGGTCACTGTCTGTGTGGAGTCTGCACATCCTCCCCGTGTGTGCGTGGGTTTCCTCCGGGTGCTCCGGTTTCCTCCCACAGTCCAAAGATGTGCAGGTTAGGTGGATTGGCCATGATAAATTGCCCTTAGTGTCCAAAATTGCCCTTAGTGTTGGGTGGGGTTGCTGGGTTATGGGGATATGGTGGAGGTGTTATCCTTGGGTGGGGTGCTCTTTCCAGGAGCCGGTGCAGACTCGATGGGCCGAATGGCCTCCTTCTGTACTGTAAATTCTATGAAACTTGTTCCAAGACTCCTCCACAGAGGAAGGGCTCGGAAACTAGAGGGAGGAGGGAGCAAAGTCAAGAGCAATTTGGGCGGCACACGCCAAGGCCAACACAAAGTGCCCAAAAAGGGCAGAACGACCAGATAAGGCCTACGCCACAGTGGAGAGGGGGGAAGGAAACGAAACAGGCAGACAGCCAGGTCAGAACACATATATATGTCCACCCATCTCACTCTGTTCGGTGGCCCAAAGCCCCTCCCCGAACAGGAATTATGTAAATGTACAAACTTGACTTTGCCAGTAATGTTGGAACGATGCATTATAAAATATAAAAATCAACAAAAACTTTCAAAAAAAATTAAATAAAGTGGACTTGTTTAAGGATGAAGCCTATTAATTGATAAGGGAGGATTTAACAAGAGGTAAGCAGGCAGTGTAGATTATGGGTACAATGAAGAACCAGAATAGGATTTAAGATGTAGTGAGAGATGTATATAAATCCCCAGGTTGTGGTTATCAAGTGAACAAATCTGTGAAAATGTAAAGCTACAGGTGATCAATACAGGGTTCAAAACATAAATTGAAGGTGACGGAGCAGCAGTTTATACCCCTGAGGGACAAGTGCTCTACCTGTGAAAATAGAGAACCACAGACATCTGAAGAGGTAAAATTCAACAGAAAACTAAAGCAAAAAGGACACAAAAATGTAAAAGAAACTCGATCCTGGTGAACAAGAGAGTCAAAAAACAGCAAAGTTGACAAAGCAGATGGTAAGAGCTATAAAAAGGGAGAATGTATTGTAAGGGACATTAAATTTAATACATTTAATTTGAGGAGATGGTGGCTTGAGGAGATAGTGGCATACTGATAATATCACTGGACCAGTAACGCCCAGGCTGAAGCTCTGGGGACAGGAGTTCATAACACACCATGGCTCCCGGTGGAACCTGAGTTCAGTCAATAATCCTGGATTGTAACGATACTCTCAGGTACTGGTGACTTTGGAACCTGTAATAACCTGCACGGGACACACGGAGTGGGGATGATTGGTCTCCCTGTGTTACTCGATGAGTATGAACACCTCCACAGAGAGGGGGGTTGCTCCCCTGTTTGTATGAAAGGTCGGCCAGTGTGGAACCGACCGACAGTGAGAGAGAGGACCCGATGAGGTTTAACTGATCCTCATGTAAACACTTTGTTAAAATAAATATATATAGAATTTACAGTACAGAAGGAGGCTATTCGGCCCATTGAGTCTGCACTGGCTCTTGGAAAGAGCACCCTACCCAAGGTTAACACCTCCACCCTATCCCCATAACCCAGTAACCCCACCCAACACTAAGGGCAATTGTGGACACTAAGGGCAATTTATCATGACCAATCCAGCTAACCTGCACATCTTTGGACTGTGGGAGGAAACCGGAGCACCCGGAGGAAACCCACGCACACACGGGGAGGATGTGCAGACTCCGCACAGACAGTGATCCAAACCGGAATCGAACCTGGGACCCTGGAGCTGTGAAGCGATTGTGCTATCCACAATGCTACCGTGCTGCCCCTAACTACTCATTGAACTCGTTGGACTCCCGGCTCCTTTAATAAACTGGCGACAAGGGTAAGATGGAACTGTCGACATGCAACTCAGTCAGCTGAGCCACCTCTCTGCATAAATTTATTTTCTGCTTGGATTAAGGTACAATGTTGAATAGGTCGAGATGCCTCTGTTTGGATGTTGGATGCTTTTGACCCTGATATGGAAACCTGAAATCCGTCCACGGATTAAATGCGGTACTTTTTCAGAGCCTATGACACCACAGAAAACGGGCATGTGCTGCAAATGGAATTAGATACACGTGCTGTGGTCTCGGTTGTGACACAGTAGATCTTCGACCAGATCAGGCAAGCCTTGCGTACTTTGACGTTGGCGGAAATGGCTGCTCACCTCGCCACCTGCACAGGGGAATGTCTGACTGTAGTGGAGTCCACGCTCATGTCGGTGGTCTCCAGTCCTCAGTCTCTGCGCCTTCCATTCATTGTTGTTCAGGGAGAAGGTCTAGCTTGTTGCAATGAGATTGGCTACACCACTTGAGGATTGACTGGATACATGTCCTTCACATAGGGACAGGAGGATTAAGTGAGGGGCTGAATAAATTTCCTGAGGTTGTCAGACTGGGGCTTGGCATTATAAAATGGGCTGTGGGTGCAATTCAAGTGGACCTGCAGGTCCAGCACTGATATGTCCGAGCCTGTCCGGTCCCTTAGGCTATTGTTGATAAGGTCAAAACTGAACTCCAACCGTTGGAAAGCCTCACTATAATCAGGCCAGTGCACTTCACTGACTGGGCAGCCCCCGTAGTCCTGTCAATGAAACTAGATCAAACTGTTCACGGCTTCCCAGTTGGACTGTTATCCGCTACCCCGCATTGAAGATATCTATGCTACCTTGGCTAATAGTTTTTCATTTACCAAATTGGATATGAGCAATGTCTATTTGCAGCTCAAATTGGACAAGGTCTCACGGAAATATGTGACTATTAATATACACAAAGGGTTATACAAGTACACCCACTTCCGTTTGCCGTGGCCTCGGCTTGTGCAATGTGACAGAGAGGGAATTTGAGGAGGTTTACCTCAAGTTGCTGTGTATTTTCACAATGTTTTAATTACAGCGAACACCTATGGAATTTCGAGACGGTACTACAGCACGTTTCCGAGTACGGAGTTCGACTACGCAGGGCAAAATGCATCTTCAACGCTAAGGACGCAGTGGATTTGGGGAACCAGGTTAACCGGGATGGCTTACACCCAGTCACCGAAAAAGGTCAGGACATCAAAATTGTGCTGCCCTGCATGTGCCTGGCGGCTCCATTCTGTTTTGGGGCTGGTTAGTTATTACGGGTATTTTATCTCAAATTTGGCAATTATCCTAGTTGAAGAAAACTTCATTCTCCACTGCAGAGAAATCGTCCCTGGGTCTGGGGTGCAGACAGAGCGATTGCCTTCAAGGCGGTGAAATGGGCCTTATCTTCAAGGGTGTTGATCCACTTCGACCCAACAAAACCACTATGTGTGACCTGTGACATTTCACCAGACGACATAAGTGCCGTGCTGTCCCACCAAATGGCTGACGGTCGCTTTCGCATCCAGGATGTTGATGGCTGCAGAGTGTAATTACGCTCACATTGAGAAGGAGGGGTCGGCCTTTGTGATAGAGTTCAACGTTTTCATCAAAACGTCTATGGCTTCCATTTTTTGGGGATCACGGAAAATAATCCCCTCCTTGGCCATTCCTTGAGCACAAGGCGGTCCTGCAAATTCCGTCCACCTGGATCTAGTGGTGGGTCTGGCTTCTGGTCGCCTATCAGGGCCATCCAGGAGCGCAAATGGGTTCAGTGAACTACCCCTGCCATTCGTGTCGGTAGATCTGCCACTGGTGGATTAAGTTGTAGCGGTCCTTAATTTAATGAACTCCTTCCCGAAGACTGCTTCCTGTACCCGCCATTGGACGCAGACCGACCATGTACTGGCAAAGGTGAGCCATCTGGTGTCATACAGCGGGCAATGGTGACAGCTTCCAGGGGGGTTTAAAGCTTTTTCCTCTATTATGTTGGAATATTGAAGACGGTATCCTTCTCTGGGGCACAAGGGTCGTGGTCCCTGAAAAAGGACAGGCTTTGGTTCTAAAGGAACTTCATGCAGGACACCCTGGCATCTCCAAGATGAAGATGTTGGTCAGATGTTGGGTTTGGTGGCCGGGGCTGGATGCTGATGTTGAGACAATGGCCCAGGGCTGCCCCGTCTGTCAGGAGCACCAGATGCTGCCGGCAGCGGTGCCCCTACACACTTGGGAATGGCCCGGACACCCCTGGGCTCACGTCTATGCTGACTACGTCGTTCCTCTCAGTCTCACTGTTTCTCATCCTGGTATAGCACGCTCCAAGAGGTTAGAGGTACACAAAATGGTGTCCACCACATTCCTCACTATCACAGAGCAACTCATGGAATTCCGGCGATGCTCTTCACTGGTAATGGTGCCTTGTTTAAGAGCACAGGCTTACAACAGCAGGTTAAAGTCCAACTGGCTTATTTGGAATTATGAGCTATTGGGGCGGGGCTCCTTCAGCAGGTGAGTGAAGAGGTAGGTTACGCAAACACAGTATATTTAGACAAAGCCAATGATGCAAGATGATACTTTGAATGTGAGTCTTTGCAGGTAATTAAGTCTTTATAAGTCCAGACGGTGCAACTGAAGAGAGGGATAAAGAGGTGTGAATGTTCTCAGCAATGTACGATGCCTCGGGACATCCTTTCCTGCAGCGTATGATTCCAAATAAACCTGTTGGACTTTAACCTGGTCCTCTTCTCATTGTGATGCTGACATACCAGATGTCCTGTGAGGAATGTGGTGGACACCATTTTGTGTACCTCTAACCTCTTGGAGCGTGCTATACCAGGATGAGAAACAGTGAGACTGAGAGGAACGACGTAGTCAGCATAGACGTGATGTCTGGGCCATTCCCAAGTGTGTAGGGGCACCGCTGCCGGCAGCGTCTGGTGCTCCTGACAGACGGGGCAGCCCTGGGCCATTGTCTCAACATCAGCATGTGGATGGTGCGATGGCAAATTAGGAAGGCGTTGGTTACTTAATCCAAAGATCGCGAGTTCAATTCCTGCCCGTGTCTTGAGCTTTCCAGGGGCTGGTTTAGCTCACTGGGCTAAATCGCTGGCTTCTAAAGCAGACCAAGCAGGCCAGCAGCACGGTTCGATTCCCGTACAAGCCTCCCTGGACAGGCGCCGGAATGTGGCGACTAGGGGCTTTTCACAGTAACTTCATTGAAGCCTACTCGTGACAATAAAGCGATTTTCATTATTCCGATATGGAAATGCAGACCCTCTGCGGTCTCTGACTCCGAGGCCGTGGCTCCGGATGGTTCTCTGACCAGGTGATCCCGATGTAAATGTCGCTCTCCAGCAAGATGTACTCCGTCCAATCTGGTTCTTCCACTCAACGGGGACAGACCTGAACCCAAACTTCTTTGTTGTCCAGTTGCTGCAGGGGCCGTCTTGGCTTCTTCCTCTTCTCCGTTAACTAAGTCGGTGCTTTTCACTGTGTCATCGTCTTCCCATCCTCATCATCCTCCAAGAGGTCCTCGGAATTTGGGGGGAAGGAAGTAAGCTACACGGGACACACAGTAATGGGGATGATTGTTTTCTCCATGTTACTTGCTCCCCCACTGAGAGCTACTACTTGTACAAAAGGTCGGCCAGTCTGGAACCAGCCACCAGAGAGAGAGAGGGAGAGAGAGATGTCCCGGTGAGGTTCAACTGGTACCCATATAAATACATGTTTGTTAAATAAATATCTGATTCAACTCGTTGGACTCCTGATGTCTTTATTAAACAACCATTGCCGATTGTCATAAAAACACATCTCGTTCACTAATGCCCTTCACGGAAGGAAATCTGCCGTCCTTACCAGCTGTGGGTAACATGTGACTCTAACTGTAGGGGTATCTTCTTACCGGCCCTCTGAATTAGCCGGACAAGCCAATCAGGTCAAGGGCAATAGAGATGAGCACTAAATGCTGGCTTTGCCAGCAACAAGCAGAACCCATAACATAATAAAATAAAACTTCCACATAGGAGGAAGGAGTCAGCAGCAATGAGTGTCTCTTTGTCAATGAAAATCATGAACATGGAGACAAACAGAATAATAATTTAGTAGAGTATTTAGAACAGAGGAAGAGAGCAGCAAACCAGATAATCCAAGGAAAAAGCTTCTTGAATCAGGGACAGGAACTATTCAAAACCATTTCAGCATAATGAAAATAAGAGTAATAAGTAAATAACGGGATGAATATGTGACACGTTCCCAGAACCAGATTATATTCCATCCCATATATTTAGCATCAGAATCTTGGACACACTTTTGCACACAGCAATCAATAAAAGCTTATTTCTAAATTGGAAAAAACAGATTGTTTAATCAAAGGTGCACAGGAATGGGATAGGGAGAAGTACAGTTTGGAGTTAGATCGCAGGTCAGATACTGAACAGTGAAACAATCTCAGAGTGGGGGCTAAATGGCCTCCTCCTGATCTTCATTAGATGATCATTGTTAAGTTTCATGTTTCAGAGAGGAACACAATTAGCCAGGGCTCTCAGTCTGATCACTGTCCAGTGAGCCCTGGGACAGGGAGGAACAAAATTAGCCAGGGCTCTCAGTCTGATCACTGTCCAGTGAGCCCTGGGACAGGGAGGAACAAAATTAGCCAGGGCTCTCAGTCTGATCACTGTCCAGCAAGTTCTGGGACAGAGGAACACAATCAGCCAGGGCTCTCAGTCTGATCACTGTCCAGTGAGTCCTGGGAGAGAGAGGAACAAAATTAGCCAGGGCTCTCAGTCTGATCACTGTCCAGCAAGTTCTGGGACAGAGGAACACAATCAGCCAGGGCTCTCAGTCTGATCACTGTCCAGTGAGCCTTGGGACACAGGAACACAATTACCCAGGGCTCTCAGTCTGATCACTGTCCAGTGAGCCCTGGGACAGAGAGTAACACAAATAGCCAGGGCTCTCAGTCTGATCACTGTCCAGCAAGTTCTGGGACAGAGGAACACAATTAGCCAGGGCTCTCAATCTGATCACTGTCCAGTGAGCCCTGGGACAGTGAGGAACACAATTAGTCAGGGTTCGCAGTCTAATCACTGTCCAGTGAGTCCTGTCTCAGAGAGGAACACAATTAGCCAGGGCTCTCAGTCTGATCACTGCCCAGTGAGTCCTGGGACAGAGAGGAACAAAAATAGCCAGGGCTCTGTCTGATCACTGTCCAGTGAGTCCTGGGACACAGGAACACAATTAGCCAGGGATCTCATTCTGATCACTGTCCAGTGAGCCCTGGGACAGAGAGGAACACAAATAGCCAGGGTTCTCAGTCTGATCACTGTCCAGCAAGTTCTGGGACAGAGGAACACAATTAGCCAGGGCTCTCAGTCTGATCACTGTCCAGTGAGCCCTGGGACACAGGAACACAATGACCCAGGGCTCTCAGTCTGATCACTGTGCAGTGAGTCCTGGGACAGAGAGGAACACAATTAGCCAGTGCTCTCAGTCTGATCACGGTCCAGTGAGTCCTGGGACAGAGAGGAACACAATTAGCCAGTGCTCTCAGTCTGATCACTGTGCAGTGAGTCCTGGGACAGAGAGGAACACAATTAGCCAGTGCTCTCAGTCTGATCACTGTCCAGTGAGCCCTGGGACACAGGAACACAATTAGCCAGGGCTCTCAGTCTGATCACTGTGCAGTGAGACTTGGGACACAGGAACACAATTAGCCAGGGCTCTCAGTCTGATCACTGTCCAGTGAGCCCTGGGACAGAGAGGAACACAATTAGCCATTGCTCTCAGTCTGATCACTGTGCAGTGAGTCCTGGGACAGGGAGGAACAAAAATAGCCAGGACTCTCAGCCTGATCACTGCCCAGTGAGTCCTGGGACACAGGAACACAATTAGCCAGGGCTCTCATTCTGATCACTGTCCAGTGAGCCCTGGGACAGAGAGGAACACAAATAGCCAGGGTTCTCAGTCTGATCACTGTACAGCAAGTTCTGGGACACAGGAACACAATTAGCCAGGGCTCTCAGTCTGATCACTGTCCAGTGAGCCCTGGGACAGAGAGGAACACAATTAGCCAATGCTCTCAGTCTGATCACTGTGCAGTGAGTCCTGGGACAGAGAGGAACACAATTAGCCAGGGCTCTCAGTCTTATCACGGTCCAGTGAGTCCTGGGACACAGGAACACAATCAGCCAGGGCTCTCAGTCTGATCACTGTCCAGTGAGCCTTGGGACACAGGAACACAATTAGCCAGGGCTCAGTCTGGTCACTGTCCAGTGAGCCCTGGGACAGTAAGGAACACAATTAGCCAGGGCTCTCAGTCTGATCACTGTCCAGTGAGCCCTGGGACAGAGGGAACACAATTAGCCAGGGCTCTCAGTCTGATCACTGTCCAATGAGCCCTGGGACACAGGAACACAATTAGCCAGGGCTCTCAGTCTGATCACTGTCCAGTGAGTCCTGGGACAGAGGGAACACAATTAGCCAGGGCTCGCAGTCTGATCACTGTCCAGTGAGCCCTGGGACAGAGAGGAACACAATTTGCCAGGGCTCTTAGTCTGATCACTGTCCAGTGAGCTCTGGGACAGAGAGGAACACAATTAGCCAGGACTCTCAGCCTGATCACTGTCCAGTGAGTCCTGGGACAGAGGGAACACAATTAGCCAGGGCTCTCAGTCTGATCACTGTCCAGTGAGCCCTGGGACAGAGAGGAACACAATTTGCCAGGGCTCTCAGTCTGATCACTGTCCAGTGAGCCCTGGGACAGAGAGAAACACAATTAGCCAGGGTTCGCAGTTGATTCGTTTGGTGAGCCATGGGACAGAGGGAACACAATTAGCCAGGGCTCTCAGTCTGATCACTGTCCAGTGAGCCCTGGGACACAGGAACAGAATTAGCCCGGACTCTCAGTCTGATCACTGTCCACTGAGCCCTGGGACAGAGAGGAACACAACTGGCCAGGGCTCTCAGTCTGATCACTGTCCAGTGAGCTCTGGGACACAGGAACACAATTAGCCAGGGCTCTGTCTGATCACTGTCCAGTGAGCCCTGGGACACAGGAACACAATTAGCCAGGGCTCTCAGTCTGATCACTGTCCAGTGAGTCCTGGGACACAGGAACACAATCAGCCAGGGCTCTCAGTCTGATCACTGTCCAGTGAGCCCTGGGACAGAGAGGAACACAATTAGCCAGGGCTCTCAGTCTGATCACTGTCCAGTGAGCCCTGGGACAGAGAGGAACACAATTAGCCAGGGCTCTCAGTCTGATCACTGTCCAGTGAGCCCTGGGACACAGGAACACAATTAGCCAGGGCCCTCAGTCTGATCACTGCCCAGTGAATCCTGGGACACAGGAACACAATTATCCAGGGCTCACAGTCTGATCACTGCCCAGTGAGCCCTGGGACAGAGAGGAACACAATTAGCCAGGGCTCTCAGTCTGATCACTGTCCAGTGAGCCCTGGGACAGAGAGGAACACAATTAGCCAGGGCTCTCAGTCTGATCACTGTGCAGTGAGACTTGGGACACAGGAACACAATTAGCCAGGGCTCTCAGTCTGATCACTGTCCAGTGAGCCCTGGAGAGGAACACAATTAGCCAGTGCTCTCAGTCTGATCACTGTGCAGTGAGTCCTGGGACAGAGAGGAACACAATCAGGCAGGGCTCTCAGTCTGATCACTGTCCAGTGAGCCTTGGGACACAGGAACACAATTAGCCAGGGTTCGCAGTCTGATCACTGTCCAGTGAGCCCTGGGACACAGGAACACAATTAGCCAGGGCTCTCAGTCTGATCACTGTCCAGTGAGCCCTGGGACAGAGAGGAACACAATTAGCCAGTGCTCTCAGTCTGATCACGGTCCAGTGAGTCCTGGGACTGAGAGGAACACAATAAGCCAGGGCTCTCAGTCTGATCACTGTCCAGTGAGCCTTGGGACACAGGAACACAATTAGCCAGGGCTCTCAGTCTGATCACTGTCCAGTGAGCCCTGGGACAGAGAGAAACACAATTAGCCAGGACTCTCAGTCTGATCACTGTCCAGTGAGTCCTGGGACACAGGAACACAATTAGCCAGGGCTCTCAGTCTGATCACTGTCCAGTGAGCCCTGGGACAGAGAGGAACACAATTAGCCAGGGCTCTCAGTCTGATTACTGTCCAGTGAGCCCTGGGACACAGGAACACAATTAGCCAGGGCTCTCAGTCTGATCATTGTCCAGTGAGCCCTGGGACACAGGAACACAATTAGCCAGGGCTCTCAGTCTGATCACTGTCCAGTGAGCCCTGGGACACAGGAACACAATTAGCCAGGGCTCTCAGTCTGATCACTGTCCAGTGAGCCCTGGGACAGAGAGGAACACAATTAGCCAGGGCTCTCAGTCTGATCACTGTCCAGTGAGCCCTGGGACACAGGAACAATTAGTCAGGGCTCTCAGTCTGATCACTGTCCAGTGAATCCTGGAACACAGGAACACAATTAGCCAGGGCTCTCAGTCTGATCACTGTCCACTGAGCCCCGGGACAGAGAGGAACACAATTAGCCAGGGCTCTCAGTCTGATCACTGTCCAGTGAGCCCTGGGACAGAGGGAACACAATTAGCCAGGGCTCTCAGTCTGATCGCTGTCCAGTGAGCCCTGGGACACAGGAACAGAATTAGCCAGGGCTCTCAGTCTGATCACTGTCCAGTAAGCCCTGGGACAGAGGAACACAATTAGCCCGGACTCTCAGTCTGATCACTGTCCAGTGAGCCCTGGGACACAGGAACACAATTAGCCAGGGCTGTCAGTCTGATCACTGTCCAGTGAGTCCTGGGACAGAGGGAACACAATTAGCCAGGGCTCTCAGTCTGATCACTGTCCACTGAGCCCCGGGACAGAGAGGAACACAATTAGCCAGGGTTCTCAGTCTGATCACTGTCCAGTGAGCCCAGGGACACAGGAACACAATTAGCCAGGGCTCTCAGTCTGATCAATGTCCAGTGAGCCCTGGGACACAGGAACACAATTAGCCAGGGTTCGCAGTCTGATCACTGTCCAGTGAGCCCTGGGACAGAGAGGAACACAATTAGCCAGAGCTCTCAGTCTGATCACTGTCCAGTGTGCTCTGGGACAGAGGAACACAATTAGCCCGGACTCTCAGTCTGACCACTGTCCACTGAGCCCTGGGACAGAGAGGAACACAATTAGCCAGGGCTCTCAGTCTGATCACTGTCCACTGAGCCCTGGGACAGAGAGGAACACAATTAGCCAGGGCTCTCAGTCTGATCAATGTCCAGTGAGCCCTGGGACAGAGAGGAACACAATTAGCCAGGGCTCTCAGTCTGATCACTGTCCAGTGAGCTCTGGGACACAGGAACACAATTAGCCAGGGCTCTCAGTCTGATCACTGTCCAGTGAGCCCTGGGACACAGGAACACAATTAGCCAGGGCTCTCAGTCTGATCACTGTCCAGTGTGCTCTGGGACAGAGGAAACACAATTAGCCAGGGCTCTCAGTCTGATCACTGTCCAGTGAGCCCTGGGACACAGGAACACAATTAGCCAGGGCTCCCAGTCTGATCACTGTCCAGTGAGTCCAGGGACAGAGGGAACACAATTAGCCCGGACTCTCAGTCTGATCACTGTCCAGTGAGCCCTGGGACACAGGAACACAATTAGCCCGGACTCTCAGTCTGACCACTGTCCACTGAGCCCTGGGACACAGGAACACAATTAGCCAGGGCTCTCAGTCTGATTACTGTCCACTGAGCCCTGGGACACAGGAACACAATTAGCCAGGGCTCTCAGTCTGATCACTGTCGAGTGAGCCCTGGGACAGAGAGGAACACAATTATCCAGGGCTCTCAGTCTGATTACTGTCCACTGAGCCCTGGGACACAGGAACACAATTAGCCAGGGTTCTCAGTCTGATCACTGTCCAGTGAGCCCTGGGACACAGGAACAATGAGCCAGGGTTCGCAGTCTGACCACTGTCCAGTGAGTCCTGGGACAGAGGGAACACAATTAGCCAGGGCTCTCAGTCTGATCACTGTCCAGTGAGCCCTGGGACACAGGAACACAATTAGCCGGGGCTCTCAGTCTGATCACTGTCCAGTGAGCTCTGGGACACAGGAACACAATTAGCCAGGGCTCTCAGTCTGATCACTGTCCAGTGTGCTCTGGGACAGAGGAACACAATTAGCCCGGACTCTCAGTCTGACCACTGTCCACTGAGCCCTGGGACAGAGAGGAACACAATTAGCCAGGGCTCTCAGTCTGATCACTGTCCAGTGAGCCCTGGGACACAGGAACACAATTAGCCAGGGCTCTCAGTCTGATCAATGTCCAGTGAGCCCTGGGACAGAGAGGAACACAATTAGCCAGGGCTCTCAGTCTGATCACTGTCCAGTGAGCTCTGGGTCACAGGAACACAATTAGCCAGGGCTCTCAGTCTGATCACTGTCCAGTGAGCCCTGGGACACAGGAACACAATTAGCCAGGGCTCTCAGTCTGATCACTGTCCAGTGTGCTCTGGGACAGAGGAAACACAATTAGCCAGGGCTCTCAGTCTGATCACTGTCCAGTGAGCCCTGGGACACAGGAACACAATTAGCCAGGGCTCCCAGTCTGATCACTGTCCAGTGAGTCCTGGGACAGAGGGAACACAATTAGCCCGGACTCTCAGTCTGATCACTGTCCAGTAAGCCCTGGGACAGAGGAACACAATTAGCCCGGACTCTCAGTCTGACCACTGTCCAGTGAGTCCTGGGACAGAGGGAACACAATTAGCCAGGGCTCTCAGTCTGATCACTGTCCAGTGAGCCCTGGGGCACAGGAACACAATTAGCCGGGGCTCTCAGTCTGATCACTGTCCAGTGAGCTCTGGGACACAGGAACACAATTAGCCAGGGCTCTCAGTCTGATCACTGTCCAGTGAGCCCTGGGACACAGGAACACAATTAGCCAGGGCTCTCAGTCTGACCACTGTCCAGTGAGTCCTGGGACAGAGAGAACACAATTAGCCAGGGCTCTCAGTCTGATCACTGTCCAGTAAGCCCTGGGACAGAGGAACACAATTAGCCAGGGCTCTCAGTCTGATCACTGTCCACTGAGCCCTGGGACAGAGAGGAACACAATTAGCCAGGGCTCTCAGTCTGATCACTGTCCACTGAGCCCTGGGACACAGGAACACAATTAGCCAGGGCTCTCAGTCTGATCACTGTCCAGTGAGCCCTGGGACACAGGAACAATTAGCCAGGGTTCGCAGTCTGATCACTGTCGAGTGAGCCCTGGGATAGCGAGGAACACAATTAGCCAGGGCTCTCAGTCTGATCACTGTCCAGTGAGCCCTGGGACACAGGAACACAATTAGCCAGGGCTCTCAGTCTGATCACTGTCCAGTGAGCTCTGGGACACAGGAACACAATTAGCCAGTGCTCTCAGTCTGATCACTGTCCAGTGAGCCCTGGGACACAGGAACAATTAGCCAGTGCTCTCAGTCTGATCACTGTCCAGTGAATCCTGGGACAGAGGGAACAGAATTAGCCAGGGCTCTCAGTCTGATCACTGTCCAGTAAGCCCTGGGACAGAGGAACACAATTAGCCCGGACTCTCAGTCTGACCACTGTCCACTGAGCCCTGGGACAGAGAGGAACACAATTAGCCAGTGCTCTCAGTCTGATCACTGTCCACTGAGCCCTGGGACACAGGAACACAATTAGCCAGGGCTCTCAGTCTGATCACTGTCCACTGAGCCCTGGGACACAGGAACACAATTAGCCAGGGCTCTCAGTCTGATCACTGTCCAGTAAGCCCTGGGACAGAGGAACACAATTAGCCAGGGCTCTCAGTCTGATCACTGTCCACTGAGCCCTGGGACAGAGAGGAACACAATTAGCCAGGGCTCTCAGTCTGATCACTGTCCACTGAGCCCTGGGACACAGGAACACAATTAGCCAGGGCTCTCAGTCTGATCACTGTCCAGTGAGCTCTGGGACACAGGAACACAATTAGCCAGGGCTCTCAGTCTGATCACTGTCCAGTGAGCTCTGGGACACAGGAACACAATTAGCCAGGGCTCTCAGTCTGATCACTGTCCAGTGAGCCCTGGGACACAGGAACACAGTTAGCCAGGGTTCGCAGTCTGATCACTGTCCAGTGTGTCCCGCTGGAATATCCGAGTGACGGGATGTTAAATATGGTGTTCTTATCACTCATCCTTGAATTATTCAATCTGAAGTTGGACATAAAGAATGGTCCTTTGAGTGAGGTTCCAGTGATCTGTACCCAGTAACAGCCAGCAGCTTCTGGAGAGGGGGTGAGGGAACAGGAAACTATAAAGGAAGAGGACACAATGCTGTGGGGTTTCTTACCGGGAGTGATGATCTGTTTCATTCCCTTCCACACGGTGTAGAGTAATGGACCTCGGAATCTTGTGTATTTCCCTCTGGGAACCATCTCTATTTCCACATCTTTACCTCTCTCTGCACCTTCCCCATGGCCCCCTTTATCCAGGTACCTGTTTAAATGGGATTGATTTAATCACTCATTTTGAATACAGACTGTGATAGTGTCAAACTGTGTCAGAGTTTGCATTAGACACTCACCTTGCCTTCAATCTTTTCAGTTCCTGCAGAACAGAGAATCAGAAACATTTTAATAAACAATGTGTTGTTTGAATTTTACTATTTAAAAATGTGCATTTAATAATTTTAGTCAAATGTGAAGGGATCTTGCTGGATTCCTGTGATTTGATACCACATCAGTGATCACAGCCACCCTAACCCTGCCACATACAGTCAATAGGGTTTCCTCTGCTGTTGAAGACTTTGAAAGTGACACTGATTGTTCATTTTATTTGTGGTCTCTAGTTTAGCGCCGCGTTAGTTACGCGGCCGGCGCCACGTAAATGATGTCACCCGTGCATGCGCGTTTGCTGTCCTCCCCGCGGGCGCCCCGCAAGAAATGTCGGATTGACCTTGCGGGGCGGCGGGGGAAAGGAATTCCTCCTTCAGAGAGGCCGGCCCGCAGCTCGGTGGGCACCGATCACGAGCCAGACCCCTTTTGAGCCCCTCCCGGTGCTGGATCCCCCCACCCCCCCCCCCCCCCGCCCCCCCCCCCCCCCCAGCGTTCCTACGCTGTTGACAGGCAGTGACCAGGTGTGGACGGCGCCAGCGGGAACCCGTCGTATTGGGCAGTCCGCTCGCCCCAGACGGGCCGGAGAATCGCCGCTCGCCCGTTAGAAACGGCGAGCGGCGATTCTCTCAGCGGCCAGCCGTAAATCCTGGCGTGCCGGTTTGGGGGGGGGGGGTGGGAGAATCGTGTGCGGGTGCCAGGGCGGTGCGGCGGGACTCGCCCGGCGCCCCAGCGATTCTCCCACCTGTCGTGGGAGGTGGGGAAATGCACCCCATGTCACTGCTTTCTGGATGAACAGCAGGGCACTGAACATCAATATTACTGCTCACAGTCCAAATGGTTTAACCTCATGTTTCAAATCTCCTGCTATCTCTGCTTTCACCCCATCAGCATAACCTTCTATTCCTATCCTGCTGATGTGTTTCTCCAAATTCCGGTTAATGAACTATTCCCCACAATTTCTCTTCTAAATGCCTGACCCCCGTATCCTGAAACTGTGACCCTTTGATCCCCCTCCAGCTAGAGAACAACATTCCTGCATCCGGTCTGTCTGGCCCTGTCAGAGTATTATACCTTTTAATTAGATCTCCTTGTATGCTTCTAAGTTACAACATATACAGGCTCAGTCGACTAAATTCTTTCTCATACAACAATCCTGCTATCCAGGAATTAGTCTGGTGAATGTTTGCTGCATTCCCTCAATGGCAAGTATCTCCTTTCTTTGATAAGGAGACTAAAACCACACACAGTGGGCACAATCTAACCAAATGTCAGCAGAATCCTTATGTCGGGTGCATATAGATAGAGATAGAGAAATACAGCACAGAACAGGCCCTTCGGCCCACGATGTTGCGCCGAACTTTTGTCCTAGGTTAATCATAGAATTTTGGACAATTTGTCATGGCCAATCCACCCAACCTGCACATCTTTGGACTGTGGGAGGAAACCGGAGTACCCGGAGGAAACCCACGCAGTCACGGGGAGGATGTGCAGACTCCACACAGACAGTGACCCAAGTCGAAATCGAACTTGGGACCCTGGAGCTGTGAAGCAATTGTGCTATCCACAATGCTACCGTGCTGCCCTTAAGAAGTTAACCTACACTCCCTTATTCTACCCTAATCCAAGTACCTATCCAATAGCCGCTTGAAGGTCCATAAATTTTCCGACTCAACTACTACCACAGGCAGTGCATTCCATGCCCCCACTACTCTCTGGGTAAAGAACCTACCTCTGACATCCCCTCTATATCTTCCACCATTTATCTTAAATTTATGTCCCCTTGTAATGGTGTGTTCCACCCGGGGAAAAAGTCTCTGACTGTCTACTCTATCTATTCCCCTGATCATCTTATAAACCTCTATCAAGTCGCCCCTCATCCTTCTCCGTTCTAATGAGAAAAGGCCTAACACCCTCAATCTTTCCTCGTATGACCTACTCTCCATTCCAGGCAACATCCTGGTAAATCTCCTTTGCACCTTTTCCAAAGCTTCCACATCCTTCCTAAAATGAGGTGACCAGAACTGCACACAGTACTCCAAATGTGGCCTGACCAAGGTTTTGTACAGCTGCATCATCACCTCACGGCTCTTAAATTCAATCCCTCTGCTAATGAACGCTAGCACACCATAGGCCTTCTTCACAGCTCTATCCACTTGAGTGGCAACTTTCAAAGAACAATGAACATAGACCCCAAGATCTCTCTGCTCCTCCACATTGCCAAGAACCCTACCATTTACCCTGTATTCCGCATTCAGATTTGTCCTTCCAAAATGGACAACCTCACACTTGTCAGGGTTAAACTCCATCTGCCACTTCTCAGCCCAGCTCTGCATTCTATCTATGTCTCTTTGAAGCCGACAACAGCCCTCCTCACTATCCACAACTCCACCAATCTTCGTATCATCTGCAAATTTACTGACCCACCCTTCAACTCCCTCATCCAAGTCGTTAATGAAAATCACAAACAGCAGAGGACCCAGAACTGATCCCTGCGGTACGCCACTGATAACTGGGCTCCAGGCTGAATATTTGCCATCCACCACAACTCTCTGTCTTCTATCGGTTAGCCAGTTTGTTATCCAACTGGCCAAATTTCCCACTATCCCATGCCTCCTTACTTTCTGCATAAGCCTACCATGGGGAACCTTATCAAATGCCTTACTAAAATCCATGTACACTACATCCACTGCTTTACCTTCATCCACATGCTTGGTCACCTCCTCAAAGAATTCAATAAGACTTGTAAGGCAAGACCTACCCCTCACAAATCCGTGCTGACTATCCCTAATCAAGCAATGCCTTTCCAGATGCTCAGAAATCCTATCCCTCAGTACCCTTTCCATTACTTTGCCTACCACCGAAGTAAGACTAACTGGCCTGTAATTCCCAGGGTTATCCCTATTCCCTTTTTTGAATAGGGGCACGACATTCGCCACTCTCCAATCCTCTGGTACCACCCCTGTTGACAGCGAGGACGAAAAGATCATTGCCAACGGCTCTGCAATTTCATTTCTTGCTTCCCAGAGAATCCTTGGATATATCCCGTCAGGCCCGGGGGACTTGTCTATCCTCAAGTTTTTCAAAACGCGCAACACATCTTCCTTCCTGACAAGTATCTCCTCAAGCTTATCAGTCTGCTTCACGCTGTCCTCTCCAACAATATGGCCCCTCTCATTTGTAAATACTGAAGAAAAATACTTGTTCAAGGCCTCTCCTATCTCTTCAGACTCAATACACAATCTCCCGCTACTGTCCTTAATCGGACCTACTCTCACTCTAGTCATTCTCATATTTCTCACGTATGTGTAAAAGGCCTTGGGGTTTTCCTTGATCCTACCCGCCAAAGATTTTTCATGCCCTCTCTTAGCTCTCCTAATCCCTTTCTTCAGTTCCCTCCTGGCTATCTTGTATCCCTCCAGCGCACTGTCTGAACCTTGTTTCTTCAGCCTTACATAAGTCTCCTTCTTCCTCTTAACAAGACATTCAACCTCTCTTGTCAACCATGGTTCCCTCACTCGACCATCTCTTCCCTGCCTGACAGGGACATACATATCAAAGACACGCAGTACCTGATCCTTGAACAAGTTCCACATTTCACTTGTGTCCTTCCCTGACAGCCTATGTTCCCAACTTCTGCACTTCAATTCTTGTCTGACAGCATTGTATTTACCCTTCCCCCAATTATAAACCTTGCCCTGTTGCTCGCACCTATCCCTCTCCATTACTAAAGTGAAAGTCAGAGAATTGTGGTCACTACCTCCAAAATGCTCCCCCACTAACAAATCTATCACCTGCCCTGGTTCATTACCAAGTACTAAATCCAATATGGCCTCCCCTCTGGTCGGACAATCTACATACTGTGTTAGAAAAGCTTCCTGGACACACTGCACAAACACTACCCCATCCAAACTATTTGATCTAAAGAGTTTCCACTCAATGTTTGGGAAGTTGAAGTCGCCCATGACTACTACCCTGTGACTTCTGCACCTTTCCAGAATCTGTTTCCCAATCTGTTCCTCCACATCTCTGCTGCTATTGGGGGGCCTATAGAACACTCCCAACAAGGTGACTGCTCCTTTCCTATTTCTAACTTCAACCCATATTACCTCAGTAGGCAGATCCCCCTCGAACTGCCTTTCTGCAGCTGTTATACTATCTCTAATTAACAATGCCACCCCCCCACCTCTTTTACCATCCTCCCTAATCTTGTTGAAACATCTATAACCAGGGACCTCCAACAACCATTTCTGCCCCTCTTCTATCCAGGTTTCCGTGATGGCCACCACATCGTAGTCCCAAGTACCGATCCATGCATTAAGTTCACCCACCTTATTCCTGATGCTTCTTGCATTAAAGTATACACACTTCAACCCATCTCCTTGCCTGCAAGTACTCTCCTTTGTCATTGTTACCTTCCCCACTGCATCACTACGTGCTTTGGCGTCCTGACTATCGTCTACCTTAGTTGCTGGACTACAGATCCGGTTCCCATTCCCCTGCCAAATTAGTTTAAACCCTCCCGAAGAGTACTAGAAAACCTCCCCCCCAGGATATTGGTGCCCCTCTGGTTCAGATGCAACCCGTCCTGCTTGTACAGGTCCCACCTTCCCCAGAATGCGCTCCAATTATCCAAATACCTGAAGCCCTCCCTCCTACACCATTCCTGCAGCCACGTGTTCAACTGCACTCTCTCCCTATTCCTAGCCTCGCTATCACGTGGCACCGGCAACAAACCAGAGATGACAACTCTGTCTGTCCTGGCCCTTAACTTCCAGCCTAACTCCCTAAACTTGTTTATTACCTCCACACCCTTTTTCCTACCTACATCGTTGGTACCAATGTGCACCACGACTTCTGGCTGCTCACCCTCCCTCACCAGAGCTCCATTTTTAAATGCCATCCCAATCTCTTAAACCCCCGACATGCCCCCCCCGGTGACCCCTCAAAATCCCAACTCACATATAAGGGAGTCCTCGGGCCCTCCCACACATCACCTCACATGGGTAGGGCACACCTGGGCCTGATCCCCCCCCATGGTAAAAATGCTAGCCTGGCACCTTGGCACTAGCCTGGCAGTGCTCTTGCAGGCTAGCAGAAGCACCTGGGCACCTTGGTGGTGCCAGGCTGGCACTTCCAGGTGATATTGCCATGGTGCCAGGCTGGCAGCATGAAGGTGCCAGGCTGGCAGTGCCAAGTGCCTGGATGGCACCAGAAATTACAGGGTGCCACCCTGCCCAGTAGCCTTTTGATCCCATTTGTGGGGACTAGCACTGAACGGTGCTCACCTGAGATCTCCGAGTCGAAGGGGATTGATCCCAGGGCCTCGGTAATCAGGTGAGTTGCATATTGGATTTGGATTTGATTTATTGTCCCATGCACCGAGGTACAGTGAAAAGTATTGTTCTGCATACATGGAAAAAACGTATGACATACGATAAATACAATGTATATACATAAACACAGACATTGGGTAAAGCATACAGGAGTGCTGTACTACTCAGTAGAGAATTAGCGCAGAGAGATCAGTTCTGTCCATAAGGGGTTCAGGATCTGTTAACAGCAGGGAAAAAGCTTGTTTTGAACCCGTTGGTGCGTGTTCTCAAACTTTTGCAACTCCTGCCTGATGAAAGAAGTTGGAAGAGTGAATAACACGGGTGGGAGGGGTCTTTGATTATGCTGTCTGCTTTCCCAAGGTAGCAAGTGGTGTAAACAGGGTCGATGGATGGGAGGCGGGTTCGTGTGATGGACTGGGCAGTGTTCACAACTCTCTGAAGTTTCTTGCGGTCTTGGGCCGAGCAGTTGCCATGCCAGGCTGTGATGCAGCCAGACAGGATGCTTTCTATGGTGCATCTGTAAAAGTTGGCGAGAGCCAATGTTGATATGGAAATTTCCTTAGCTCCGAGGGAGGAAGTATAGGTGCTGTGCTGTTGTGCATTTTAGTTGAGACTATTGTTTCACTCTAATATGCAGACTTGCCAGATACAGATCCCGCCCACGATGGGCAGGAAACAGATCGAGATGCCTTGCGAGATCCTGTTAGATCTTGTGAGACATGGCAGGCCGGGTACATCCCAGAAGAGGGATCTCCCGGCATATTCCGGCCATGCCACTCCCCTCTTCGGGTGCATCTGTCAGTGAGTTTGTCCGCTGATGTGAAAGAAAAATTGAATAGAATGGAAAACTGATTCACAATTGATTCCTGAGTGGAATTTCCACCTCTGTGTCTGAAACTAACTTCTGATGACCTTCTGTTCTCAGGTTTGTCTCCATGGGACCTGGTTTCCACCCAGCCCTCCCCTCCACCTACCTAGTTTCAATGATTTCTGACTGTTGTCTCAATGTTCCTCACAGGTCTTTATCTCCACCCCTGGTTTCAGGGCACCCGCCTCATCTCCCCCTCTCCTTTTCTGTATCCTTTCAATCTGGTCCAAATTACACTGCAGTCAGTGTGAAGTGTTGACATTGTGGGAAATCACTCTGACACTCAATCTCGATCCTGACTGATACCTGTTAGTCCTCAGTAATACTGCAGCCAACATGAGGTGGTGACAGTGTGGGACAGTCTCCTCAACAATCCTGATCTCAATCCTGTCTGATACCTGTTAGTCCTCAGTTATACTACACACTGTGCATTGTTGTGATGGGGTTTAAGGCCCATTATATATAAACTGCTATTTACAATCACACCAACAGTTTGCGAAATGGGTTATAAAGGGTCACCTTGAGAAAGGAGACACTGCCTTGCTGGTCAATGTCGGCACAAAGGTTTAATATCTTCTCCTCAAGTGATGTAAGTTCCTCTTCAATTCTTCTCAGTTTCTCCTCCATTGGTCGCAGATCTTCCTCCTTTTGTGTCCTCAGCTCTTCGATTAAATGTTTTTCTTTATAATGAAGGTATTGATGGATTTTAGCAAATTGAATGGAGATGTCTTGCTCCAGGAATCCAGTGAGTTCCTGTGACAGTGAGAGAGATCATTTAAACAGCGGGTTGTTAAAGGGTTTCAGTGTTTAAAGGGAACTGAAGTAATCCTCACCTCGAGTTCTGAAATCGTCATCTTCTGCTGCTGTTTTAATTCACTTTTATTTTTCCTTTCATTCTTCATGGAATCCAAGGACAATTTCAGCTGTTCCTAAAAATGGAATCAGATCTCAGATGATCCATTGTAATATCTGCTGTTATATCGCACACTGTGAGGAGAGGTGTTCGGGGAATGTTAACATGTGGACACGAGCACTTTATAAAAGACAGAGTGAAAAGTATTGAATCAGACCAGGGACAGCTTCAAACCAACAACAGGTCTATGGCGTGTAGCATGGATCTGATAGTTTAGACATTGTTAATTGTATAGTAATTGTGTTTGATTGTATGCTGATCTTGGATATAACTGGGGATTTACTGGACCCCCGGTAAATAGGCACAGACTAAAATTGTGACAGTTGAGCTGCAGGTGGTGATGTGTGGGGTTGAAGTTCTCTGGGGTTTGGGGTGGGGATGGTGTGTATTGCTCACCCGGGGGAGAAAATTGGTTGGGTTGCAATTGACTTAAGAAAAGGCTGTTTCACACAGATATAACGCTGCAGACGGCTTTAATAAGCTGAGGATCAGGCTTCTGCCCATCAGTGAAGGTTCTGCCCAAGAGTACTGCTGGCCAATCAGATGGGAACCAGATGAGTAGTGGGCGCTGCTGGGACTGTGAGGAGACCCCCGGAGATCAAAGATGGGGAGGGATTGGGCACTGTGGGGCTGGAGGTGATGCGAGTGTGGGCACGACTTTTGGAAACCAGGCTGGGAGGGGGAAGTCTGACCTTCAGCTTATTAAGGCTGCCCAATGCCCGTTTTCTCTGTGGGACAACTGACTTTTCATCCAGGTAGCAATAAAGCTCAACATAAAATTCTACCCAATAAGTTAACAGCTCTCAGAAGGCACAAAGGTCAGGTGTGATCTTCGGAGGTTCCCTGAAGGCACAAATCCTTTCTCCATTTCACCAACTTTGGTGAAAAGGTGGACTGGCCACACTCATCTGTCTTCCAGTACCCAGTGGAGGTGGAATGAGGCTCATAATTACCACATAATTGGGTGGTTGAGCCTTCTTTATCACCTGCTGTACCTGCATGCCAGTTTTCTGTGATTCATGCACAAGAGCACCCAGATCCCTCTGCACTGAAGCACTCTGACATTTCTCTCTATTTAGATAATAAGCAGCCTTTCCATTTGTGCAATCAAATTGGATATCCTCACACGTATCCACGTTAAACTCCCAATGCCATATTTTGGCCCAATCACCTAACCTATCTATCCATTTGTAACCTTGTTATTTCCTCATTGCAACTTACAATCCCACCTATTTACGTGTCATCTGCAACTTTGGCTACAGTACCTTCTTTCCCTCCATCCAAGTCATTAATATACTGTAAATAGTTGGGGCCTGAGGACTGAACACTGTGGCAGTCCACTCGCTACATCCTGCCAACCAGAAAAAGGCTCATTTATTCTGACACTCAGCCTTCTGTCAGCGGACAGTCTATTTTCCAAACTCACAAGTTACCCAATCTATGTGACCGGGCTTTATCAAGTGCCTTCCAGAAGTGCAGATATACCACATCAGCATGATGCCAATATCTACTTACTTGTTACACGTTTAAAAAAAAAAATAATCTTTATTGCCATAAGTAGACTTACATTAACACTGCAATGAAGTTACTGTGAGTCGCCACTTTCCGGCGCCTGTTTGGGTACATAGAGGGAGAATTCAGAATGTCCAAATTACTTAACTGCATGTCTTCAATGAACTCTAGCCAATTACTCACAATCCATGCTGACTCTGATGGGTTGCATTTTGACTTTCTAAATGTCCTGTTCTTACTTCCTTAATAATGGATTTTAATAATGTCTCAAAGAAAAATGTTACAATAACTGGCTTATAGTTTCCTACTTTCTGCTTCCCTCCCGTATAATAATAATTAGCATTTGTCCAATCCACTGGAATCTATCCCACATCCAGGGAATTTTGGAATCTTACAATCTGAAATAAAGGAAAATTAGATAAAGCTACATTCCACTACAGTAAAAGTGGAAACACTGTCTCTAATAAAGGAAACACAGAAAGCTACATTACATTACAGTAATAATGGAAACAAGGTCTCCAATAAAGGAAACTTACATTAAGCTACATTACATTACAGTAATAGTGGAAACACTGTCTGTAATAAAGGAAACTTACAGAAAGCTACATTACACTACAGTAATAGTGGAAACAAAGTCTCTAATAAAGGAAACTTACATAAAGTTACATTGCACTACAGTAATAGTGGAAACACAGGAAGTTATAAAGGAAAAGTACATAAAGCTACATCACACTACAGTAATATGGGAGCCACATTCTGTAAAGCTACATTACACTACAGTAATATGGGAAACACTGTCTGTAATAAAGGAAACTTACATAAAGATACATTACACTACAGTAATAGTGGAAACACTGTCTGTAATAAAGGAAACTTACAGAAAGCTACATTACACTACAGTAATAGTGGAAACACTGTCTGTAATAAAGGAAACTTACAGAAAGCTACATTACACTACAGTAATAGTGGAAACAAAGTCTCTAATAAAGGAAACTTACATAAAGTTACATTGCACTACAGTAATAGTGGAAACACAGGAAGTTATAAAGGAAAAGTACATAAAGCTACATCACACTACAGTAATATGGGAGCCACATTCTGTAAAGCTACATTACACTACAGTAATATGGGAAACACTGTCTGTAATAAAGGAAACTTACATAAAGCTACATTACACTACAGTAATAGTGGAAACACAGGAAGTTATAAAGGAAAAGTACATAAAGCTACATCACACTACAGTAATATGGGAGCCACATTCTGTAAAGCTACATTACACTACATTAATATGGGAAACACTGTCTGTAATAAAGGAAACTTACATAAAGATACATTACACTACAGTAATATGGGAAACACTGTCTGTAATAAAGGAAACTTACATAAGGCTACATTACACTACAGTAATATGGGAAACACAGTCTGTAAGGTGGAGCTAGAATCATAGAATTCCTACAGCGCAGAGTCAATTCGGCCCATCGAGTCTGCACAGAAGTGTATAGATGAAGGTAGAGCAGCTGATGTCGTATACATGGATTTTAGTAAGGCGTTTGATAAGGTTCCCCATGGTCGGCTCATGAAGAAAGTAAGGAGGTGTGGGATAGAGGGAAATTTGGTCAATTGGATAAGTAACTGGCTATCACATAGAAGACAGAGGGTGGTGGTGGATGGAAAATTTTCAGACTGGAGACCAGTTACCAGCGGTGTACCATACGGATCAGTGCTGGGTCTTCTGCTATTTGTGATATTTATCAATGACTTGGAGGAGGGGGGCTGAAGGGTGGGTCAGTAAAATTGCTGATGACACCAAGATTGGTGGAGTAGTGGATGAGGTGAAGGGCTGTTGTAGGCTGCAAAGAGACATTGATAGGAAGCAGAGCTGGGCCGAAAAATGGCAGATGCAGTTTAACCCTGATAAGTGCGAGGTGATTCACTTTGGTAGAAAAAAATTTGAATGCAGATTACAGGATCAACGGCAGAGTTCTGAGGAATGTGGAGGAACAGAGAGATCTTGGGGTTCATGTCCACAGATCTCTGAAGGTTGCCACTCAAGTGGATAGAGCCGTGAAGAAGGTTTATAGTGTGTTAGTGTTTATTAACGGGGGCTTGAGTTTAAGAACTGCGGGGTTATGCTGCAACTATACATGACCTTGGTGAGACCGCATTTGGAGTATTGTGTGCAGTTCTGGTCACCTCACTATAGGAAGGATGTGGAAGCATTGGAAAGGGTGCAAAGGAGATTTACCAAGATGCTGCCTGGTTATGAGGAAAGGTTGAGGGAGCTAGGGCTTTTCTCTTTGGAGCGGAGGAGGATGAGAGGCAAATTAATAAATGTTTATAAGATCATGAGGGGGATAGATAGAGTGGACGTTCAGAGACTATTTCCTCGGGTGGATGTAGCTGTTACAAGGGGGCATAACTATAAGATTCAGGGTGGGAGATATCGGAGGGATGTCCGAGGTAGGTTCTTTACTCAGAGAGTGGTTAGGGTGTGGAATGGACTGCCTGTTGTGATAGTGGAGTTGGACACTTTAGAAACTTTCAAGCGGTTATTGGATAGGTACATGGAGCATACCAGAATGACAGGGAGTGGGATAGCTTGATCTTGGTTTCGGACAATGCTCGGCACAACATCGAGGGCCGAAGGGAATGTTCTGTGCTGTACTGTTCTATGCAATAAAGGAAACTTAGCTAAAGCTACATTACACTACAGTAATAGTGGAAACACTGTCTGCAATGAAGGAAACTTACGTAAAGCTACGTTATACTACAGTAATAGTGGAAACACTGTCTGCAATGAAGGAAACTTACGTAAAGCTACATTACACTACAGTAATAGTGGAAACACTGTCTGTAATAAAGGAAATTTACATAAAGCTACATTACATGACAATAATAGTGGAAACACTGTGTGTAATAAAGGAAGCATACAGAAAGCTACATTACACTACAGTAATAATGTAAACACTGCTAGTAATAAAATAAACTTGCATAAAGCTACATTACATGACCGTAATAGTGGAAATACAGTCTGTAATTAGGGAAACTTACGTCAAGCTACGTTGCACTACAGTAATGGTGAAAATAGAGTCTACAATGAAGGAAACCATAAAGCTACCTTACACTACAGTAATGGTGGAAACAGTCTCTAATCAAGGAAATGTACATGAAGCATCCCTTACACTAAAGGCAAAGGTCAAGTCGTCATAGTCCCAGATGGGCGGCATGGTAGGACAGTGGTTAGCACTGTTGCCTCACAGCACCAGTGACCCGGGTTCAATTCTAGCCATGGGTCACTGTCTGTGTGGAGTTTGAATGTTCTCCCTGTGCCTCGTGGTTTTCTCCCGGATGCTCCAGTTTCCTCCCATAGTCCAGAGATTTGCGAGTTAGGTGGACTGGCCATGATCAATTGCCTCTTACTGTCCCAGGATATGCAAGTTTGGTTATGGGGTTACAGAGATGATGGGGGAGTGGACATGGGTAGAGTATTGGATGTTGAGTCTGGACAAGGTTGTGTAGATAGCCTGGTTCACATTGAGATCCAAAAAGACGAGGTGTCGGGTGTCTTGAAAAATATTAACGTAGATAAGTCCCCAGGGCCTGATGGGATCTACCCCGGAATACTGGAGGAAGCTAGAGAGGAAATTGCTGAGGCCTTGACAGAAATCTTTGGATCCTCACTGTCTTCAGGTGATGTCCCAGAGGACTGGAGAATAGCCAATGTTGTTCCTTTGTTTAAGAAGGGTAGCAAGTATAATCCAGGGAACTACAGGCTGGTGAGCCTTATGTCAGTGGTAGGGAAATTACTGGAGAGAATTCTTCGAGATAGGATCTACTCCCATTTGGAAGCAAACGGACGTATTAGTGAGAGGCAGCATGGTTTTGTGAAGGGGAGGTCATGTCTCACTAACTTGATCGAGTTTTTCGAAGAGGTCACAAAGATGATTGATGCAGGTGGGCAGTAAACGTTGTCTATATGGACTTCAGTAAGGCCTTTGACAAGGTCCCTCCTGGTAGACTGGTACAAAAGGTGAAGTCACACGGGATCGGGGTGAGCTGGCAAGATGGATACAGAACTGGCTAGGTCATAGAAGGCAGAGAGTAGCAATGGAAGGGTGCTTTTCTAATTGGAGGGCTGTGACTAGTGGTGTTCCGCAGGGATCAGATCTGGGACATTTGCTCTTCGTAGTATATATGAATGATTTGGAGGAAAATGTAACTGGTCTGATTAGTAAGTCTTCAGACGACACAAAGGTTGGTGGAATTGTGGATAGCAATGAGGACTGTCAGAGGATACAGCAGGATTTAGATTGTTTGGAGACTTGGGCGGAGAGATGGCAGATGGAGTTTAATCCGGACAAATGTGAGGTAATGCATTTTGGAAGGTCTAATGCAGGTAGGGAATATACAGTGAATGGTAGAACCCTCAAGAGTATTGAAAGTCAGAGAGATCTAGGTGTACAGGTCCGCAGGTCACGGAAAGGGGTAACACAGGTGGAGAAGGTAGCCAAGAAGGCATACGGCATGCTTGCCTTCATTGGCCGGGGCATTGAGTATAAGAATTGGCAAGTCATGTTGCAGCTGTATAGAACCTTAGTTAGGCCACACTTGGGATTTAGTGTTCAAATTCTGGTTGCCACACCAGCAGAAGGATGTGGAGACTTTAGAGAGGGTGCAGAAGAGATTTACCAGGATGTTGCCTGGTATGGAGGGCATTAGCTATGAGGAGCGGTTGAATAAACTCGGTTTGTTCTCACTGGAACCACGGAGGTTGAGGGGCGACCTGATAGAGATCTGCAAAATTATGAGGGGCATAGACAGAGTGGATAGTCAGAGGCTTTTCCCCAGGGTAGAGGGGTCAATTACTAGGGGGCATAGGTTTAAGGTGCAAGGGGCAAGGTTTAGAGGAGATGCACAAGGCAAGTCTTTTACACAGAGTGTAGTGGGTGCCTGGAACCCGCTGCCTGAGGAGGTGATGGAAGCAGGGGCAATAGTGACATTTTTTTTTTTTTCTAAATTTAGATTAGCCAATTATTTTTTCCAATTAAGGGGCAATTTAGCGTGGCCAATCCACCTACTCTGCACATTTTTGGGTTGTGGGGGCGAAACCCACGCAGACACGGGGAGAATGTGCAAACTCCACACGGACAGTGACCCAGAGCCGGGATCGAACCTGGGACCTCAGCGCCGTGAGGCGGTTGTGCTAACCACTAGGCCACCGTGCTGCCCTAACAATAGTGACATTTAAGGGGCATCTTGACAAATACATGAATAGGCTTGGAATAGAGGGATATGGACCCAGAGAGTGTAGAAGATTTTAGTTTAGATGGGCAACATGGTCGGCGCGGGCTTGGAGGGCCAAAGGGCGTTCCTGTGCTGTACTTTTCTTTGTTCTTTGTTCATTCGAAGAGTTGGTTTAGACTTGATGGGCCGAATGGCCTCCTTCTGCACTGCAAGGATTCTATGATTCTCTGACCAAACGCTGTTTTCCCCTTTGAGCGGGAGAGCTGACTGGTGAGGACCAACACACCTCAGGCGAGGAGCAAGGTTGAGGTGAGCCTCCATTAATCACATTGCACTACAGTAATAGTGGATACAGGCTGTAAAAAGGAAATTTACATAAAGCTGTATTACACAACAGTATATAGTGGGACTACAGTGTAAATAAAGGAAACCCAAATAAAGCTACTTTACACTACATAATATAATGGGACTACAGTGTGAAATAAAGGAAACCTACATAAGGCTACTTCACACGACAGTATATAGTGGGACGACATTGTGTAGTAAAGGAAAGTTACATAAAGCTACGTTACACTACGGTATCTAGTGGGACCCAGTAAGGGAAAGTTACATAAAGCCTCACAGTGGTTAGTATTGCTGCTTCACAGCGCCAGGGTCCCGGGTTCGATTCCAGCCATGGGTCACTGTCTATGTGGAGTGTGCACGGTCTCCCCTTGTCTGTGTGGGTTTCCTCCGGGTACTCCGGTTTCCTCCCACAAATCCCGAAAGACTTGCTTGTAAGGTGAAGTGAACATTCTGAATTCTCCCTCTGTGTACCCGAACAGGCGCCTGGGGGTGGCGACTTGGGAACTTTCACAGTAACCTCATTGCAGTCTTAATGTAAGCCTACTTGTGAAAATAAAGGTTATTATTATTACACTAAATAATACTGGAAATACAGTCTGTAATAAAGGAAACTTGCATTAAGCTACATTACACAACAGTAATAGAAACAATCTGTAACAAAGGAAACTTACATAAATCTGCATTACACTACAATAATAGTGGAACACAGTCTATAATCAAGGCAACTTACATAAAGCTACACTGCACTGGACACAGATCCACAAGTGGAACCTGACCAGCCTGGTGGAAGAAGTCAAAAAAGGATCTACAGAGGTGGGTGTGGTGAATGTACTTCATGTAATTCACACTGTATAGTATTGTGTCCTTGTGGGCTCTATCTGTGAGCCGTTGCGCGGCTCTGCCCACAGGGGGAGATGAGGAGCTTGTACAGGGCTCCACCCTCGGCTCCGCCCATGGCCTCTCCCACTACCATAAGTATAAAGTGCTGCAGCCTTGTGAGCCTGCCCTCAGTTCTCATGGTCGCAGGCAGGCTCAGTTGTAAGTCTATTAAAACCACAGTTTACTTCCTATCGTGTCTCGAGTGAATTGATGGTCACATCAGTGGGAGGGAGAGTGCAGACAATCAAAATGAACATGCTGCCGAGGTTACTCTTCCTGTTTAGGTCAACACCGATCTTCATCCCCAAGGCCTTCTTCCAAAATGTAGATTGCATAATTATGGCGTTTGTGTTGGGGAGGGGGTGTGTTCAAGAATCCAAGAGTCCCCAAATCAACACTGCAAAGGTGGAAAATTAAGGGAGGCGTGGCACTGACAAATCTGCAATACTACCACTGGGCAGCGGAGAGAGTGAGGGGATGGGTACATGAACCCAGCTCGGAGTGGGTGCAGGGGGAGGAGGCCTCCTGCAAGGGAACGACCCTCCGGACCCTAGCTACGGCTACACTCCCAGCCCCCTTGGCGAAATACACATCGAGCCCAGTGGTAGCAGCCACACTGAAAACATGGGGCCAACTCAGGCAGCACTTCAGGCTGACCAAGATGTTCCCCCATGATCCCCATCTGCGGGAACTCCAGATTACCGCCAGCCATGCTAGACGCAACTTTTTTCAAACGGAGACAGGACGGGGGAGCGCTCACAGTTAGGGACTTCTACATAGGGCACAGACTAGCGACGCTGAACAAACTGATGGAGGAATGGGAACTACCAACAGAACAGGAAATGAGGCACCTGCAAATAAAGCACTTCCATCACAAAGAGACAGCAGGATACCCCAGGGCCCCCAAGACCACACTATTAAAGGGCCTGATGAACACGGACAATAAGGAAGGACTCTGTGGGGAAATATACGGATAGCGACTGGACAGAGCCTGAACGCCACTAGACGAGACCAGATGGAAATGGGAGGATGAACTGGGGACAGAAGTCGGTTGGGAACTCTGGAGTGAAGCACTGAGCAGGGTCAACTCCACCTCCTCCTGCGCAAGGCTCAGCCCCATGCAGTTCAAAGTGGTGCACAGAGCGCACCTGACCAGAACCCGAATGAACAGGTTCTTTCTGGAGTTAGAGGACAAATGTGAATGGTGCGAGACGGGCCCGGTCAACTACACCCCTATGTTCTGGGCTTGTCCCAAACTTGCTGGGTTCTGGACAGCCTTCTCAGAGGCAATATCCAAGTTTGTGAGGGTGAAGTCATGCCCAAATGTGGCAATCTTTGGGGTAACGGAGCAGCCAGAGTTACACATGGGGAAGGGGGCCGACGGTCTAGCTTTCACTTCCCTTACCACACACCGGAGAATCCTGCTCGGCTGGCGATCAGCAGCACCACCCACAGCTGCAGACTGGCTACCAGACCTGTCGGAATTTCTCCAGCTGGAGAAGATCAAATACACAATCTGAGGGTCGGAGGAAGGCTTCCTTACTGCATGGGGGCAGTTTGTCTGCTTGTTCTAAAACCTGTTCGAGGCCAACAACAGCCAATAGAGAGGGCAACTGGAAGGATTAGAAAGGGAAAGCGGGGAAAAAAAGGCAAGGCGGAACGTCAGGGGCGCACAACCCAGGGGCGGGAGAAGGAGGCAGAGAGCCTGAGAGGGACAAAGAGGGTCAACATTGGAGAAGGGGGCGGAGGGGGTAAGCCCCTACCATCCACAAAAATGACACGACCAAAGCCGACGGGGGGAGAAAAGAAAGTGTGGGGGGGAACCAGGAGAACAGGGAGCAACCGCCCCCCCCCCCCACTCCCCCCACGGATTGACCAGGGATGACATCAGGGGGCTAGGGGGGTAGAGGGGGAGGGGAGAGAGAAAGGTGGGCAAGGGGGGTGGGGACGACATGCCAAACTAGACGGCAACAATTTGTAAGTAAAGAAACGTAAAACAAAGCCTTTTTACACTGTATAATAAATGAAAACGAACGGGAATGTACATAATTTTCAAAATGCCAATAAAAGGATTTTTAAAAAATAAAGCTACATTACCCTACAGTAATAGTGGAAACACAATCTGTAATAAAGGAAACTTATGTAAAGCTACAGTAATAGTGGATCACAGACTGTAATAAAGGAAAGTTATATAGAGTTACATTACACAACAGTAATACTGGAAACAGTCTGTAATAAAGGAAACTTACATAGAGCTACAATACATTACAGTCTTTAGTGGGACCACAGTGTGTAATAAAGGAAAGTTACATAAATCCTCATTACACAACAGTAATACTGGAAACACAGTCTGTAATAAAGGAATGTTACATAAAGCTACATTACCTGCAGTAATAGTGGAACACAGTCTCTCATAAAGGAAACTTAAATAAAGCTATGTTATGTTCCAGTAATATTGGTAACAGTCTGCAATAAAGTTACTACTTCCGGTGACGACCATGGAGTGAACGGTCGCACATTTGGCAGCTCCTGCTCATGGTGGCCTTTGTGTGACTTTTAAGCCGGATTGTTTCAGGAAATTTGTAGAGAAAGGGTGCAGAAGCAAGAACAGAAGAAAGTGACCACTAGTTTATGGAGCTGTGGTCCAGACGTAATCGGAAAAGAACAAACCAGGCCGTGGCAGCGAATGAGGAGCGGATAATGCGCGTGAAGATGGCGGGCGAACAGGGTTGGACACCATCAGCTCAGTGGACAATGGAACAGTTGGTGAGCTTCTTAAAAGAGAATTTCACCCAACAATGGAAGGAAAGTGCGGGGGACCTGGCCCAGGTGGTGGACTCGATCAGGGCAGTTGTTGACCGCGTGGAGACGAAACTGGTGGCCCACGGACAGGCGATCCAGAGGTTGGAGGAGCTGGCGGGGGAGCAGGAGGAGCAGTCCACCTCAATGGCAGCAGAGATTGGGATGCTGCGTGACCAGCAGAAGAGGCTGCTGGAGAAAGTGGAGGACCTGGAGAACCGTTCTCGGAAGCAGAACACCCGGATCGTGAGTCTGCCAGAGGGAATCGAAGGATCGGATGCTGGTGCGTATGTGGAGAAGATGTTGGAGAAGCTGCTTGGGGAAGGTGCGTTTGATCAACTGCTAGAGGTGGTTCGGGCCCACAGAGGTCTGAAGCGCAAGCCCCACAGGGGTTAGCCGCCAAGGGCGATGGTGGAGCGATCACATCGGTTCCAGGACAAGGAACGCATTATGAAGTGGACCAGACAGACGAGGCGATGTCCGTCGAGATCCTGGCGTACCAGGACCTGGAAGCTGAGCTGGTAAAGAGGAGGGCGATCTTTAATAAGGTCAAGTCGGCCCTATACACGAAGGACTGTGGGCGCAATTCTCCCAGACAGGGAGAAATCGTAAGGCTAGCGTCAAATCCGGGCGGGTTTGACGCCAGCCTCCCCCTCCCCGACCGGGAACCGATTCTGGTCCCCGGTCGGGGCTAGTATGCCGCGGCCGTGAACTCCGGCATCGCGGGCTTAACGAATTTCGTTAAGCCCGCTTGCCAGAGTTTGCGCCGGCTGACGCGTCACATGACGTCAGCCACGCATGCGCGGATTGGAAGACTCCAACCCGCGCATGCGCGGATTACGTCATTGCGCATTTGCGCGAAACCCGCGCATGCGCGGGCCGGGATGCACCTCAGCCGCCCCGCGAAGTGATACAGCGGGGCGGCGGAAGGACAAAGAGTGCGCGGGAATCGGGCCCGCTGCCCGCGATCGGTACCCACTGATCGCGGGCCCATGGCACCCTTGGCACGGCCGTGGTACTGCTGTGCCAATCGGTGCCATGGTTTTCAAAATCGGGACTTTACGGCCGTTTTTACGAACGGCCAGACCAGGTGTGTTTGCCGTTCGTAAAAACAGCCGTAAAGGGCTGGGAACTCGGCCCATCGGACAGCTGAGAATCGCTGCTGGCCGTAAAAAAACGGCGGCAGCGATTCGTGTCGGGAGTCGGGCGTGGGGGGGGGGGGGGGGGGGAGAATAGCGGGAGGGCGTCAGACTAGCGTGGCCGTAAAAATGTATGAACCACGCTATTCTCCGCACCGTCGTGAGTGCGGAGAATTGCGCCCATAAAGTTTGGCCCACCTGTGGATGACCTCCAGGGGCCAGGAGTGGTACTTTAGCTCGTCAGAGGAGACAGTGTACCTCATAAAGGAGAACAGACTGACAGGAGAAGGAGGACCTTGACCTCTGGCTGAGGAGAACTGAACTATGTTTCGTAAAACTTTGGGTGGTGTTGTTTGGACTTATTTCAGGGGTTTTGCTTGTTTCTTGCCGGGTTTTTCTGTTTTTGGTTCGGTTTGAGGTTATGCTTGCATATAGTAATTTGTTAAGGGAGGAGGGGTGAGCCTTTATGCTCGGACCTTGGGAGGGATTGATTGTTTGTTTTTGCTTCTTGCCGTTGTTTTGACTGTTTGCACTAAGAGCGGGAGAGAGGGGAACCAGTGAGGGGTAAGGTGCTAGGCGCCATGGGCGGGGGGCTGCCAGGCCAGCGGGGAGGGCTAGTTCATGGAAGAAAAGTGGGGGGTCAGCTGAAGACCGATGTGATGGTGGGGGGGGGGGGGGGGGGGGGGGGGGGTTTGGATGTGGCGGGGGGAAGGGAGGGGGGAGACTGCTGGCGGGAAAGGGACTTTGAAAGTGGAGGAGGAGGAGGGTTGATTACAGTATTTGCCTGAGGTGGGCCGGGGGAGGTGCGGGACATGGGCCGGACTGGCCTAGGAGAGGTTATGGTCGATCGGCAGGCGGAGGGGGGGGGGGGGGAGGATCATGTGGAACATTCGGGGACTGAATGGGCCAGTCAAAATGGCCTGTGTGTTTTGCGCACTTGAGACAACTGAAGGCAGACGTGGCCATGTTACAAGAGACACATCTGAAGGTGGGGGATCAGTTTAGGTTGAGAAGGGATATATTGGGCACGTGTTTCATGTGGGGTTAGTCTTTAAAATGAGGGGGGTGGCAATCCTGGTCAATAAACGGGTGGCATTCGAGGTGGGGAAGATAGAGGCTAACCCTGGGGGGTAGATATGTTATGGTTAGTGGGAAGCTGGAGGGAATGGCCATTGTATTGGTAAATATATATGCCCCAAACTCGGCCAATGTTGAGTTTGTTAGACTGGTGCTGGGGAAGATCCCGGATCTGTATTCACATTGACTGATTAATGGGGGAGATTTCAACACAGTCCTGGATCCCAGGCTGGATCGGTCAAGTTCCAGGTCTGGAAAAGTATCAGCTATGGCAAAGGAGCTGGGGGGGTTTGTGGAGCTCATGGGGGGGTTGGATCCGAGGCCAAGGAGTAAGGAGTTCTCATTCTACTCCCATGTACACAAGGTATATTCCCAAATAGACTTCTTTGTATTGAACAAAATAATGCTAGCTGAAGTGGTGGATGCTGAATATTTAGCAATTGTGGTGTCAGACCACGCCCCGCACTGGGTATACCTGCAAGTCAACCAAGGTAAGGCTGGTGGCCCAGTGGTTAGCATTGCCGCCTCACGGCGCTGAGGTCCCAGGTTCGATCCCGGCTCTGGGTCACTGTCTGTGTGGAGTTTGCACATTCTCCCCGTGGATGCGTGGCTTTCGCCCCCACAAATCAAAGATGTGCAGGGGAAATGGATTGACCTTGCTAAATTGCCCCTTGATTGGAAAGGAAAATGAATTGGGTACTGTTTTTAATTATATAAAAATATGTAAGGCCCAGCGGCCGCAATGGAGGTTAGATGTTAAACTCCAGCTTAAAAAGTGGGCAGCACGGTAGCATGGTGGTTAGCATAAATGCTTCACAGCTCCAGGGTCCCAGGTTCGGTTCCCGGCTGGGTCACTGTCTGTGTGGAGTCTGCACGTCCTCCCCCTGTGTGCGTGGGTTTCCTCCGGGTGCTCCGGTTTCCTCCCACAGTCCAAAGATGTGCGGGTTAGGTGGATTGGCCATGCTAAATTGCCCGTAGTGTCCTAAAAAAAAAAGTAAGGGGGGGGGGGGGTTGTTGGGTTACGGGTATAGGGTGGATACGTGGGTTTGAGTAGGGTGATCATTGCTCGGCACAACATTGAGGGCCGAAGGACCTGTTCTGTGCTGTACTGTTCTATGTAGAGCTGTTAGAGGAGGAGGAGGTGTGTGAGAGAGTGAGGGAGGTCATTTGGGGATATATAAAGATCAATGACGCAGGTGAGGTTTCGGTGGGGATAGTGTGGGAGGCAGTTATTAGGGGGGAACTCATCTCAATCCGGGCACATAAGAAGATTGAGCGGGAGGAGTTGGACAGGCTGGTAGGTGAAGTTTTACAGGCGGACAGGAGGTACGCTGAGTCTCCGGATGATGGGCTCTGAGTGTCAGAGACCGCAGCTGCAATTTGGGCTTCTGTCCACAGGTAAGGCAGAGGAACAGCTGAGGAGGGTAAAGGGGGCGGTGTATGAATATGGGGAAAAAGACAGCAGGATGTTGGCTCATCAGCTGAGGAAACAGGAGGTGGCGAGAGAGTTTGAGAAAGTAAAGGATTCGCGGGGGGGGTGGGGGGGTGGTTTGGATCCAGCGGGGATGATTGATGTGTTTCTGGAGTTTTACAGTAGATTGTATAAATTGGAGGCCCCAGCCGGGGAGGAGGGTATGAAGCGATTCCTGGGTGGGGGCGGGGCTGGAGTTCCTGAGGATAGATGAGGAGTTGGTAGAGGGCTTGGGAGCCCTAATTGGACTTCGGGAGGTTATAGATGGGTTGGGGGCGACGCAATCAAGTAAGGCCCCGGGACCAGACGTATACCCGGTTGAGTTTTACAAAAATTTCTCCCGGTTGCTGGGGCTGCTCCTCGTAAAAGCTTTTAATGAGTCCAAGGAATTGGGAGTGCTCGCCCCAATGTTATCGCAGGCATAGATCTCCCTTATTTTGAAGCGGGATAAGGAGAGTTGTGGATCTTATCGGCCGATCTCTCTTTGAAATGTGGTTGCGAAGTTGTTGGCAAAGATCTTGGCTACACGCATAGAGGATTGTGTCCCAGAATTAATAGGGGAAGACCAGACGGGATTTGTGAAGGGACGACACCTGACGTCCAATATTAGACGGCTCATAAATGTGATAATGAAGCCTGTGGAAGGGCACAAGGTGGAGCTGGTGGTGGCCATGGATGCAGAGAGGTCTTTGATCGGGTGAAGTGGAGGTACCTGTGGGATGTCCTGGGAAGGTTCAGGTTCGGGCAGGGATTCATGGATTGGGTCTGGTTGCTATATCAGGCACCGGTGGCGAATGTAAGGACTAACCGGGTCCGGTCAGAGTATTTTAGTCTGTGCTGGAGGACAAGACAAGGGTGCCCACTTTCCCCACTACGATTTGCCCTGGCCATAGAGCCTTTGGCAATGGCACTGAGGGCATCGACCATTTGGTGGGGGATAGTGAGAGGGAGGGTGGACCACAGGGTCTCACGCTATGTGGACAATCTGCTCCTGTACATAACAGACCCGTTGGGGGGGGATTGCAAGAACTATGGGGATATGGGAGAAATTTGGGCGGTTCTCAGGATACAAACAAAACATGAGCAAGAGCGAGGTATTTGTGATCCAGGCAAGGGGACGTGGAGGAGACTGAGGGAGATGCCAATCATAGTGGTGGGAATGAGTTTTAGATATCTGGGGATTCGGGTGGCAAGGGACTGGGGTCAGCTTAATAAGTTAAATTTGGGCAGGTTGATTAAGCAAATGAAAGGGGACTTCCGCAGGTGAAACGTGCTCCCGCTGCCATTGGCGGGGAGGGTACAGACTGTGAAAATGACAGACCTCCTGAGATTGCTGTTTGTGTTTCAGTGTCTCCCAATCTTTATCCCCAAGGCATTTTTAGGAAAATGAACATGGCGATCTCGGGTTTTATATGGGCTGGAAAAGTCCCGAGGGTGAAGAAGCTCCTTCTTGAGCGAGGGTGCGGGGAGGGAGCCCTGGCCCTTCCAAACTTTATTAATTACTACTGGGCGGCTAATATTTCGATGGTTAGGAAGTGGGTAGTGGGGGAGGGGTGGGTGTGGGAGTGATTAGAGGCGGCATCTTGTAAGGGCACGTGTCTGGAGGCTCTGCTAACGGCACCTCTGCCATTCTCACCGGCTCGGTAGTCCACAAGCCCAGTGGTGGTGGCAGCCCTGAGGGTGTGGGGAAAATGGAGGCAGCACATGAGGCTGGAGGGGGCGTCGGTGTGGTCACTGATCTGTGACAATCACCGGTTCACCCCGGGGGAGGCTGGATGGGGGCTTTAGGAGGATGGCAGTGGGCAGGGATTGAGAGGTTTGGGGATCTCTTCATTGAGGAGGGTTTCCCGAGCCTGGAGGAGCTGGAGGAGGAGTTTGAGTTGTCGGGTGGGAATGGATTTCGGTACCTGCAGGTACGGGACTTATTCCGGAGGTAGGTTCCAAGCTTCCCTCGCCTCCCTCTAAGGGGAATACAGGATAAGTTGGTCTAAAGCAAGGGTCAAGAAGAGGGTGGTCTCGGAAATATATAAGGAACTGATGGAGTGGGAAGGGTTCTCAATCGGGGAGGTGAAGAGGAAGTGGGAAGATGAATTAGGATGGGAGCTGGAAGTTGGGGTATGGAGGAGGCCCTGAAAAGAATCAATGCATCCTCATCGTGTGGCAGGCTTAGCCTGATCCAGTTCAAGGTAGTCCACAGGGCTCTTATGACTGTCGCCCGGATGAGTAGGTTTTTTGAGGAGGTGGAGGGCAGATGTGGGTGCTCCGTGTTAAGTCTGGCAAATCATCTACATATGTTTTGGGCGTGTCCAAAGCTGAGGAGATTTTGGCCGGGATTCTCAGATGTCATGTCAGAGGTCCTGGAAGGGAGGGTGACTCCGAGTCCTGAGGTGGCAATATTTGGAGTGTCGGAAGATCCGGGAGCCCAGGGGGTGAGAAAGGCCGACGTTTTGGCCTTTGCTTCCCTGGTGGCCTGGAGATGGATTTTGCTGGGATGGAGGGACTCGGAGCCTCTTATAGTCAGGGGTGTGGGTCAGTGACATGGCAGGGTTTCTTAGGCTAGAGAAAATTTAATTCGCCTTAAGAGGTTTACCGCAGGGGTTTGCTCGGAGGTGGCAGCCATTCATCGACTTCTTTATGGAAAACTGACCGTCAGCAGAAGTGGGAAGGACTAGGGGAGGCGGGGGAAAGGGGAGCCATGGCAGTGAAGAATAAGGGCAGGGAATCTAATATATGGGTAGCTGGGAGCTAGGGCAGGGGGAAGTTGGGTTACTGTGGGGTTTTTGTGTGTGTTCAACCGCTCTGCTGTTTAGTATGATAATATGTTCAAATGTTTAAATTATAAAAGCCTCAATAGAATATTTTCTAAAAATAAATAAAGGAAAGTTACATAAAGTTACTTTACATGACAGTAATAATGGAAACACAATCTGTAATGAAGGAAAGTTACATAAAGCTGCATTAATATAGTAACATGGAAACAGCCTGTAATGCAAGAAACGTGGATTTCGTACTGTTATACAGCTCGAGGTACCAACCCACCAGATTTCCTGGTATCTTCAGGAATTGAAGATTAATCCCCAGGATTTCGCTGGCAGTGACCCAGGAGAAAAATCAGCAGAAAGAACATGGAAAAAAGTCAGTGTTCATTCATTCATCATTATCTTGGAAAACTTGTTTTTATTTTTTTAAATTAGGATTGGGGAAACATTGACTGACAGTAAAATAAAATGATCCCATCAGCTGCTGAAGGTTCTGTTCATTCCCCAATTGGTTGTAAAGACAATGGTGATGAGGATGGACATGTCCAGTGACCAATGGCAGGAGTCTGGGGGAGGGGTTTAGAGACAGAAACCGGTGTGATGAATTCTCCAACAAATCTCAACACAGCCCGCAAAGAAGAGCTGTAACCTGGAGCTGTAATAATATGTCAGTGTCATGGGCAGCACGGTAGCATTGTGGATAGCACAATGGCTTCACAGCCCCAGGGTCTCAGGTTCGATTCCGGCTTGGGTCACTGTCTGTGCGGAGTCAGCACATCCTCCCCGTGTGTGCGTGGGTTTCCTCCGGGTGCTCCGGTTTCCTCCCACAGTCCGAAGATGTGCAGGTTAGGTGGATTGGCCATGATAAATTGCCCTTAGTGTCCAAAATTGCCCTTAGTGTTGGGTGGGGTTACTGGGTTATTGGGATAGGGGGAGGTGTTGACCTTGGGTAGGGTGCTCTTTCCAAGAGCCGGTGCAGACTTGATGGGCCGAATGGCCTCCTTCTGCACTGTAAATTCTATGAAGTACACATGTACACCTGGAATACCTTCTATGAAAAAGAGGCTGTAAGGCGTTTCACACACTTTTAACATGTTATCCCTCAGATTTCTCACTGTCAGAAGTCACTTATTACAGCCCAATAAACACCATGAACATGCAGACAGGTAACTCAGAGTGTCCCCTTACCTTGTACTGTTCAACTGCCACTGGTAGAGGGAGGAATTTGTGGGCTGAATGCGGGGGAGAATCTACACATTTGGCACAGATCAGAATCTCATCCACCTCACAGAACAACATAAACTTCTCCCGGTGTTCCTCACAGACAGACTGCTCCCTCTCTGTGTCCTCTCTCAGGTTCCCCCCCTGTTCCTCACACAGTGACTGCTCCCTCTCTGTGTCCTCTCTCAGATTCCCCCCTTGTTCCTCACAGTGACTGCTCCCTCTCTGTGTCCTCTCTCAGATTCCCCCCCTGTTCCTCACACAGTGACTGCTCCCTCTCTGTGTCCTCTCTCAGATTCCCCCCCTGTTCCTCACACAGTGACTGCTCCCTCTCTGTGTCCTCTCTCAGATTCCCCCCCTGTTGCTCACACAGTGACTGCTCCCTCTCTGTGTCCTCGCTCAGATTCCCCCCCTGTTCCTCACACAGAGAGCGATCCTGCTCCAGTTTCAGCTCCAGTTGTCGAGTTTTCTCACAGAGATTGACCAACACCTTGTTACTGGTGAAACTCCTCCTGGGGAGAACCTGCCGACATTCCGGGCAGGACACAGCCTGACGCTGCTTTCCCCAAAACTGCTGGATACAGGATTTACAGAAGTTGTGTTCACAGTCCAGCCTCACCGGCTCCACAAACACAGACTGACAGACGGAGCAGGTTAAATCCTCGCTCAGGTTTAAGACGTGTTTACTGACGGCCATCGCTGTTACTGCTGCTTGTTCTGTTATTAATTTAAGTTTCAGTTTCATTTCCCCAGGATATCATGAATTCACACCACATTGTGTTCTCTTAAAGGGGAACTGTCACCCAGCCAAGTTTTCTGGCAAAACAAAATCTTTCTTTGCTCATCTGTGTTGTGTTATGTTTTTTGGACTAACACAGGCTGCCACTTCGTGCAGTTTTAAATAAAAGATGCTCCAGACTTTGAAATAAGTTCAATGTGTTTTATTGAACTATTAGCACAGTTCTCAATGAGTTGGGCTCTCTGCTGATCTAATTGTAACTCAGTCTAACTGAACCAGCCTTGCTCTCAGCCCCGTGTTGGGGTGTGATGCTGAAGATACACCCTGTCTCACTCCGGAGATGTTGGTCTGTGAAAAGAGGCAGCCTGTGAATGCCTCGTCCCTTTTACAGTGAGGTACCACCCCTGAATGTCCTGACTGCTCATTGGTCGTGTCCTATACTAAGTGTTCATTAGCTGCATGTTTGCATATCATGACAATCTGACTTTTCCTGTCCTCACAGATTGAAAATCTGGAGAGAAGTCAGGAATTTGAACAGAGACTTTTAGAAAGAAATTCCTGCAGCAGAAAAGGAGGTCATTTTGCCTATTGAGTCTGCACCGACTCTCTGAAACAGGCCCACTCCCCACCCAATCACCGAAACCCCACCTAACCTGCACATCTTTGGACTGTGCGGAGAAACCGGAGCACCCGGAGGAAACCCAAGCAGACATGGGGAGAAAGTGCAAACTCCACACAGACAGTCACCCGTGGCCGGAATTGAACCTGGGTCCCTCATTCTGTGAGGCAGCAGTGCTAAACACAGTGCCACCGTGCCACCCCTGTGCCGTTCATTAACCCTTCTATTGGTGTAGGAAGTGCACATCTACGAATCTGAGTAAATCTGCCCTCCCCCTGCATTGTTCCATCAGTTTCCCCAGGGATGTTTTTTTTTTAAAACGCATTTGATTACAAATTTGTATCAAAGCAGGTTACAGCTAATAAACACCCCGGGAGACATACTTCCCAACAGTCACCTCTACAGTTTGTACAGATTTTTCTCCTTTTTCACCCCCCCCCCCCCCCCCCCCATCACCTACCCCCCACCCCCGCAACGAGTAGCTCCTCAAACAAAGTCACAAACACCCCACACCTTTTCTCAAACTCCCCTGAAGAGCCCCTTAACTCATACTTTATCTCCTCTCATCACAGGAAGTCGTACAGGTCACCAAACCATGCTGCTACCCCTGGTGGCGATGCCGGCCGCCACTCCCAACAAAATTCGTCACCGTGCAATCAGAGAGGCGAAGACCATGACATCGGCCTTCCTCCTCTCCATGAGCTCCAGCTTCTCTGAAACCCCAAATATCGCCACCAAAGGGTCCGGGTTCACTCCCTCCTCCACTATCCTGGCTAAGACCGCAAACACGCCCGCCCAGAACCTTCCCAATTTTTCGCAACCCCAAAACATGTGCATGTGATTCGCTGGCCCCCGCCCTCACCTCTCACACTCATTGCTACCCCTGAAAAATCCCACTCATTCTCTCCTGAATCATATGCACCCTGTGCACCTCTTTAAACTGTATCAGGCTCATCCTTGAGGAGGTCCTGTTTACCCTTCGCAGTGCCTCACTCCATACTTCCCAATTGATCTCCATTCCCAACTCCGCTTCCCATTTCTCCTTGATCTTCACCATCCACTTGCCTCCCTGCTCCCCCAGCCACTTGTATGTATCCCCAATTCTTCCCTCCCCTTCCACATCCGGGAGCAACAGTCGCTCCAGCAAGGTGTATCCCGGCAATCTAGGGAACCCCTTCCAAACCGTTCGTGCAAAGTCCCTAACCTGTAGATATCCGAACTCACTACCCCTTGGTAGCTCTACACTCTCCCTTAGCTCCTCCAGACTGGCGAACCCTTCCTCCAAATACAAATCCCTCACCTTGACCAGCCCCACTTCCCTCCACCTCCTGTATACACTATTTCCCAAGTGATTTAAGCAGGAAAATGTTTTTAATCTAATCGCACTGCCCCACTCTCAATGCTCAAAACCTATATCACAAATCAGTCCTCTCTGCCCTGCTCTCTCCCATGGCCATATATCAATCCCAACTAAACACATTGATATGCAGCTTTCCCATGTCTCTGTAGTAACGCAAACTAGTCCCACTGCCTCCCCACAGACCTGCATCAATCCCAACTAAACGCATTGACACACACTCTCCCAATATCGCTATAGTAAATCAAACTAGTCTCACTGCCTCACTCTCTCCCCATAATCCTGTATCAATCCTAAATTCATTCTACTAAACCACACTTTCCCTTAACTCTCTGAATTCCAAACCAAGTTCACTGCCCTACATACTCCCCATAATCTCACTGCTCGGTTCTCTCTCTATTGTCCTGTATTAATAAATTATATTGAATCCTGAGTTTTATAAATGGGGCAGATTACAAAATACAAGTAAGTTATGAATCAAAAGTTCAGCCTCAATGGGAAGGATGTGAAGGTTTTTGAAAGGATGCAGAAAATGTTTACGAGAATGGTTCTGAAGATGAGATCATTCAGTTATGTGGATAGATTGGCGAAGCTGAGAGGGGGATTAGGGTATTAAAAGACCTGTTCCTGGGAGATGTTTTGCGAGGTTGGACGAGCTGGGTGAGAAATATGGACGAAGGCAAGGGGAAGGGTTAAGGTACCTGCAGCTCCGAGACTCTGAAAGGAAGGAAGTTCCGAGCTTTCCAATAGCGCCGACCCCCTCGTTGTTGGAAGAGGTATTGATGGCAGGACGTGGTGCCAGCAATCTACAGGAACATATTGGAGGAGGATGGGTGTCTATGGAGGGGATTAAAGCCAAGTGGAAGAGTTGGGAGAGGGTATGGAGGAGGGGTTGCGGTGTAAGGTGCTCCGGAGAGAGAATGCCTCAACTTTGTGCACGAGATTGGGGCTGATACAGTTGAAGGTCGTGTACAGGACGTACCTCTCGAGGGCGAGGCTAAATGGCTTTTTGAGGGAGTGGAGGATGTATTTGAGCATTGTGTGAGGGGCCCCGCAAACCATGTACGTGCTTTGGTCCTGTCGGAAGCTGGAGAGGTATTAGAGGGAGGTTTTTAGTGTCATCCTGGGGCTACTGCACGTGAACTTTGAACCGGGTCCACGAGATGCCATTTATGGCGTGTCGGACCAGCCCGAGCTGCGGACGGGTGCGAGGACAGACGTTTTAGCCTTCGCCTCGCTGATTGCCCAGAGGTGAGTCCAGTTAGGGTGGAGGTCAGCGTCTCCACCTTGTGCCTCGACTTGGCGGGGGAATCTACTGGAATTCTTGACATTGGGGAAGGTGGAATTTGAGCTGAGGGGGAGATGTGGCCATCTAAAATGGCCTCCCGCAAAGATTAATGGGAAATGTGGTCAGGCTTGGGACACAGACAAGCTGCAGTTTGTATATTTGCAAACGTCAGCCTAGACTAATGCAGGATTCCACACCTGCTGAAGGCCACTCAAAGGTCTAGGTCTTCCCAGGACCAGGACTATGGGCTCCAGATAGAAATTAACAATGAGTGGCAGGCTCGGGGGCGTCTGCTTGCCTTATTTGGGAGGGCCTGCGTGCCCTAGACACTAACAGCCATGTCCAACCTAGCCCCGCCCCGCCATCAAGGTGCTCACCCCTAATTGGCCGGATCGATTAGGCTGATCGAAACCCTATCAATCCATTGGATCCTCACCTGGGACCGCCCAAAAGGGTGTGAAAGATCGGAGGATAAGAAGAACAGCGCAACCAGCATTCGCTCTCTGTTGGACCGGCTCTGCACCTGACCTCCGACCGGCACAGCTCCTGACATCAGCCCAGTTCAAGGACCCGCGACATCTACCGAAAGACGACCATCAAGCACAGACAACCGACTCGACCTCCAGCTGCCACACGTGAGGAAACAGATAAAGGCCGTATCTGCCCTGCACCGAGCCGGTCATTTGGAAGTTAAGTCAAGGTCATTTATATTGATAGTTATAGTCTAAGTGTGCATGAACCTGTGATTACTTAAGTATATAACCTTGTGTCCAATAAATAAACTGTGATTGAACTGAAATACTTGTGTGATCATTTGTCCAATATACGGGGTATGCTCACACACTGTGGTTATAAAGGAGCAACATTTTGTGGCGAACTCTGATGGGATTTCGATTAGAAGTAACTTTGCTACTCCAAAGGATCCCACAAAATTGATCAATTAGCTTAAAAGCAAAAACCACAGGTGTAAGCTCCGTATTGGACAAATCATCGAATTTTGGAAGTGTGTACTAATCGCATGCGAAACTAGCAGGTACGATAGGGTAAACTCTGCAAATTTGCGCACAAATTCAGAGTTGATTTGGGCCGGAACATAGTGATAAGCCATACCCATAATCCGATCGACTCCCTATCCCCTTGTTCTAAAGTAAAAGAGAGAAAATGGCAGCTCAGTTAGTAGAAAGGAAGATGAGCCCACAGCAAACTGAAGTAGAGGTGATTAGTAAGTCTGAGAAGTGTCCCATGTGGGGGGATGTACTAAGGAAGTATTTAAAAGGGAAAGGTTGGCCCCATGGGCAAATTTCTGTACGAACACCGAGTCAGGTCCTGGGAAGGTAGGACAAACTTGGTGGGAAGACTTGTGTAAGATATACAAGAAAAATGTACCGAAGTTTAAAAAGCCAATGGCCATAATGTGCTGTTTGACTCAATTACGAGGAACCGAGGAAGTCCTAGAGTCCACCCGCGGTCAGTTAATAGAGGGAGAGGAGGAGATGTGGAAACTAAAAGAGGAACACCTGGCTGTGGTAGTCACCACTGCTGTATTGTATATACCGCATATGAGGTATTACAGTAAGGCCCCTGTACTACAGGTACGGGGGTAGATCCCTGCCTGCTGGCTCCGCCCAGTAGGCAGAGTATAAATGTGTGTGCTCTCCAAGCTGCAGCCATTTTGGCAGCTGCTGTAGGAGGCCACACATCTCAGCGTAATAAAGCCTCGATTACTCTACTCTCGTCTCGTCGTAATTGATAGTGCATCACTGGGGAAAATAGCTGCCAAGGGCAAGGAAATCACAAATGTTAGGCGTGCCCACCAGTCCAATATAATACATCTTAGCAGCTTCCAAACCCAGTACGACAAGGCCTATCAAGACACACAACGTACCGTCTCGATAAGAGAGGAGCTGAACATAAGGTCACTCAGCTAGAAACTAAATGCCAATTTACAGGCAGCTTTAAGAGCGCTCCACCAGTCCATAAAAGAAAAAAGGCAGGCTAGCACTGATCACACCAAATGCCAGCGAGAAATAAATAGACTCCAATCACAACTCTCAGTTCATGAGGATTTTATGTGTACCTTCGGGACAGTAGAAACAGAGGAAGGAGAGATGGCAGATTGGAAAGGGTTACAGGAAAGGGCTCAAATGTATGTTGTACGAACTGAGAGTTGAGAGTAACCTCCGCCACCCCCAGTAATAAATACACCAGCTGCACCCGCAGCACCGGTTGCACAGGTCACACCGACCGCACCATCCCAACCGCCCCATGAGTAGTGAGACCGCCCCGGTGCCGGTGAATCAGGTCACTGCCGAAAGAAGGATAGAGAATGCCGTGGGTCCCGCTGTTACACGCCCCTTGCATAACCTTTGATCCAGCAGAACAGACACACAATGAGGCTGATCTAGAGCATGGGAACCGTCACTGCAGGAACACATACAACAGAATGGCCAGGAAACCACAATGAATCCAATAAGGATTGTCAGGGACCTGCAGGGAGAAATGGGGGTAGAGGGGAAGGCCAATATCCAAGGAAACCATATCCAAGGGAGCAATATCCAAGAGAGTAATATACAAGGGAGCCTGCTCCACCTCACGCGCCCCGGGGTCATGTTACAACTGTGGGCAATCGGGACACTTCGCCCGCCAATCTAGACTAAACCCACCGCCATATAACTACAACCAGACACCTCAGGGACACCCCATTCCCCCACTGAGAAATCATAGACCCGATTGCAACCTCCCACCGCGACCACTAGAAGGAAGCGCTTGCCCCATGCACACCTTAAACGCCTACGCAGAAGAACTTG